>NC_060142.1:802236-1078297 GCF_021461385.2 Schistocerca piceifrons | reverse complement strand
CAGAAATTGCATCGGAATTAAATACAAAAGGCACAATGCCGACTTAAGTACAAGAAGACTGACTACTCTTACTGACTATGGTTTTGAACCATTCCTGTGACACTAGTTATAGATTCCGATGCTTCACTCCAGGTCTACTATATCCCTTGGACCTTCTTATTGACGATGAAACATAGAAATTGCATCGGAATTAAATAGAAAAGGCACAATGCCGACTTAAGTACAAGAAGACTGACTCTTCTTACTGTCAATGTTTCATCCATTCCTGTGACACTAGTTATAGATTCCGATGCTTCACCTCCGGTTTACTGTATCCCTCTGACCTTCTTATTGACGATGAAACACATAAATTGGATCGGAATTAAATACAAAAGCCACACTGCCGACTTAAGTACAAGAAAGACTGACTCTTCTTACTGTCTATGATTTGAACCATTCCTGTGACACTAGTTGTAGATTCCCATGCTTCACTTCAGGTTTACTGTATCCCTTGGACCTTCGTATTGACGATGAAACACAGAAATAGCATCGGAATTAAATACAAAAGGCACAATGCCGACTTAAGTACATGAAGGCCGACTCTACTTATTGACTATGATTTGAACCATTCCTGTGACACTAGTTATATATTCCGATTCTTGACTTCAGGTTTACTGTATCCCTTGGACATTCTTACTGACGATGAAACACAGGAATTTGCATCGGAATTAAATACAAATTGCACAATGCCGACTTAAGTACAAGAAGACTGACTCTTCTAACTGTCTATGTTTTGAACCATTCCTGTGACACCTAGTTATAGATTCCGATGCTCCACTTCAGGTTTACTGGATCCCTTGGACCTTCTTGTTGACGATGAAACACAGAAATGGCATCGGAATTAAATTCAGAAGGCACAATGCCGACTTAAGTACAAGAAGACTGACTCTTTTTACTGACTATGATTTGCACCAATCCTGTGACACTAGTTATGGATTCCGATGCTTCACTACAGGTTTACTGTATCCCTCTGACCTTATTGACGATGAAACACAGAAATTGCTACGCAATTAAATACAAAAGGCACAATGCCGACTTAGAGTACAAAAAGACTGACTCTTCTTACTGCCTATGTTTTGAACCATTCCTGTGACACTAGTTATAGATTCCGATGCTTCACTACAGGTTTACTGTATCCCTCTGACCTTGTTGACGACGAAACACACAAATTACATCGGAATTAAATACAAAGGGCACAATACCGACATAAGTACAAGAGGACTGACTCTTCTTACTGCCTATGTTTTGAACCATTCCTGTGACACTAGTTATAGATTCCGATGCTTCACTTCAGGTTTACTGTATCATTTGGACCTTCTTATTTACGATGAAACACAGAAATTACATCGGAATTAAATACCAAAAGCACAATGCCGCCTTAAGTAAAAAAGACTGACTCTTCTTACTGACTATGTTTCGAACCATTCCTGTGACACTAGTTATAGATTCCGATGCTTCACTTCAGGTTTACTGTATCCCTCTGACCTTCTTATTGACGACGAAATACAGAAATTGCATCGGAATAAAATGGAAAAGGAACAATGTCGACTTGAGTACAAGAGGAGTGACTTTTCTTACTGTCTATGCTTTGAACCATTCCTGTGACACTAGTTATAAATTTCGATTTCTTGACTTCAGGTTTACTGTATCCCTTGGTCCTTCTTATTGACGATATTACACAGAAATTGCATCGGAATTTAATACAAAAGGCACAATGAAGACTCAAGTACAAGAAGACTGACTCTTCTTACTAACTATGTTTTAAACCATTCCTGTGACACTAGTTATAGATTCCGATGCTTCACTTCAGGTTTACTGTATCCCTCCGACCTTCGTATTGACTATGAAACACAGAAATTGCATCGGAATTAAATATAAAGTGCACAATGCCGACCTAAGTACAAGAAGACTGACTCTTCTTACTGACTATGATTTGAACCGTTCCTGTAACACTAGTTGTAGATTCCGATGCTTCACTTTCAGGTTTACTGTATCCCTCTGACCTTCGTATTGACGATGAAACACAGAAATTGCATCGGAATTAAATACAAGACGCAAAATGCCGACTTAAGTACAAGAAGACTGAATCTTCGGACTGACTATGTTTGAACCATTCCTGTGACACTAGTTATAGATTCCGAAGATTCACTTCAGGTTTAATGGATCCCTCGGACCTTCTTATTGACGATGAAACACAGAAATTGCATCAGAATTAAATAGAAAAGGCACAATGCCGACTTAAGTACAAGAAGACTGTCTCTTTCTACTGTCTATGTTTTGAACCATTCCTGTGACACTAGTTATGGATTCCGATGCTTCACTTCAGGTTTACTGTATCCCTTGGACCTTCGTATTGACGATGAAACACAGAAATTGCATCGGAATTAAATATAAAAGGCACAATGCGCACTTAAGTACAAAGAAGGACTGACTCCTCTTACTGACTATACCTTGATCCATTCCTGTGACAACTACTTATAGATTACGATGCTTCACTTCAGGTTTACTGTATCCCTTAGACCTTCTTATTGCCGATGAAACACAGAAATTGCATCGGAATTAAATACAAAAGGCACAATGCCGACTCAAGTACAACAAGTCTGACTCTTCTTACTGACTATGGTTTGAACCATTCCTGTGACACTAGTTATAGATTTCGATGCCTCACTTCAGGTTTACTGTATCCCTTAGACCTTCTTATTGACGATGAAACACAGAAATTGCATCGGAATTAAACACAAAATTTACAATGCCGACTTAAGTACAAGAAGACTGACTCTTCTTACTGACTATCATTTGAACCAATCCTGTGACACTAGTTATAGATTCCGATGCTTCACTTCAGGTTTACTGTATCCCTCCGACCTTCTTATTAACGATGAAACACAGAAATTGCGTCGGAATTAAATACAAAAGACACAATGCCGACTTAAGTACAAGAAGAGTGACTCTTCTTACTGACTATGTTTTGAACCATTCCTGTGACACTAGTTATAGATTCCGATTCTTTATTTCAGGTTTACTGTATCCCTTGGACATTCGTATTGACGATGAAATACAAATATTGCATCGGAATTAAACACAAAAGGCACAATACCGACTTAAGTACATGAAGACTGACTCTTCTTACTGACTATGATTTGAACCGTTCCTGTGACACTAGTTGTAGATTCCGATGCTTCACTTCAGGTTTACTGTATCCCTCTGACCTTCTTATTCACGATGAAACACAGAAATTACATCGGAAATTAAATACAAAATGCACAATGCCGACTTAAGTACAAGAAGACTGACTCTTCTTACTGACTATGTTTTGATCACTTCCTGGGGCCACTAGTTACAGATTTCGATGCTTCACTGCAGGTTTACTGTATCCCTTAGACCTTCTTATTGACGATGAAAAACACAGAAATTGCATCGGAATTAAATGCAAAATGCACTATGCCGACTTAAGTACAAGAAGACCGACTCTTCTTACTGACTATATCTTGATCCATTCCTGTGCCCCGTAGTTATAGATTCCGATGCATCACTTCAGGTTTACTGTATCCCTTAGACCTTCTTATTGACGATGAAACACAGACATTGCATCGCAATTAAATACAAAAAGGCACAATGCCGACTTAAGTACAAGAAGACCGTCTCTTCTTACTGACTATGTTTTGAACCATTCCCTGTGACACTAGTAATAGATTCCGATGCTTCACTTCAGGTTTACTGTATCCCTTGGACCTTCGTATTGACGATAAAACTCAGAAATTGCGTCGGAATTAAAAACAGAAGGCACTATGCCGACTCAAGTACAAGAAGACTGACTCTTCTTACTGACTGTGTTTTGAACCATTCCTGAGACACTAGTTGTAGATTCCGATGCTTCACTTAAGGTTTACTTGTATCCCTCTGACCTCCTTATTGACGATGAAACACAGAAATTGCATCGGAATTAAATACAAAAGGCACAATGCCCGACTTAAGTACGAGAAGACTGACTCTTCTTGCTGACTATGTTTTGAACCATTCCTGTGATACTAGTTATAGATTCCGATTCTTCACTTCAGGTTTACTGTATCCGTTGGACCTTCGTATTGACGATGAAACACAGAAATCGCATCGGAATTTAAATACAAAAGGCACAATGCCGACTTAAGTACAAGAAGACTGACTCTTCTTACTGACTATGATTTGAACCATTCCTGTGACATTAGTTGTAGATTCCGATGCTTCACTTCAGGTTTACTGTATCCCTCTGACCTTCTTATTAACGATGAAACACAGAAATTGCATCGGAATTAAATACAAAAGACACAATGACGACTTAAATACAAGAAGACTGACTCTTCTTACTGACTATGTTTTGAACCATTCCTGTGACACTAGTTATAGATTCCGATTCTTCACTTCAAGTTTACTGTCTCCCTTGGACCTTCGTATTAACGATGAAATACAGAAATTGCATCGGAATTAAATACAAAAGGCACAATGCCGACTTAAGTACAAGAAGACTGACTCTTCTTACTGACTATGATTTGAACCGTTACTGTGACACTAGTTGTAGATTCCGAAGCTTCACTTCAGGTTTTCTGTATCCCTCTGACCTTCTTATTAACGATGAAACACAGATATTGCATCGGAATTAAATACAAAAGGCACAATGCCGACTTAAGTACAAAAAGACTGACTCTTCTTACTGACTATGTTTTGAACCATTTCCTGTGACACTGGTTATAGATTCCGATTCTTGACTTCAGGCTTACTGTATCCCTCTGACCTTCTTATTTACGATGAAACACAGAAATTGCATCGGAATTAAATACAAGAGGCAAAATGCCGACTTAAGTACAAGAAGACAGAATCTTCGGACTGACTATGTTTGAACCATTCCTGTGACACTAGTTATAGATTCCGATGATTCACTTCAGGTTTAGTGTATCCCTTGGACCTTCTTATTGACGATGAAACACAGAAATTTGCATCAGAATTAAATAGAAAAGGCACAATGCCGACTTAAGTACAAGAAGACTGACTCATCTTACTGACTATGTTTCGAACCATTCCTGTTCCACTAGTTATAGATTTCGATGTTTCACTTCAGGTTTACTGTATCCCACTGACCCTTTTATTAACGATGAAACACAGAAATTGCATCGGAATTAAATACAAAAGGCACAATGCCGACTTAAGTACAAGAAGACTGACTCTTCTTACTGACTATGTTTTAAACCATTCCTGTGACACTAGTTATAGATTCCGATGCTTCACTTCAGGTTTACTGTATCCCTCTGACCTTCTTATTGACGATGAAACACAGAAATTGCATCGGAATTAAATACAAGAGGCAAAATGCCGACTTAGGTACAAGAAGACAGAATCTTCGGACTGACTATGTTTGAACCATTCCTGTGACACTAGTTGTAGATTCCGATGATTCACTTCAGGTTTAGTGTATCCTTGGACCTTCTTATTGACGATGAAACACAGAAATTGCATCAGAATTAAATAGAAAAGGCACAATGCCGACTTAAGTACAAGAAGACTGACTCCTCTTACTGACTATAACCTTGATCCATTTCCTGTGACACTAGTTATAGATTCCGATGCTTCACTTCAGGTTTACTGTATCCCTTAGACCTTCTTATTGCCGATGAAACACAGAAATTGCATCGGAATTAAATACAAAATGCACAATGCCGACTTAAGTACAACAAGTCTGACTCTTCTTACTGACTATGTTTTGAACCATTCCTGTGACACTAGTTATAGATTCCGATGCCTCACTTCAGGTTTACTGAATCCCTTAGACCTTCTTATTGACGATGAAACACAGAAATTGCATCGGAATTAAATAGAAAAGGCACAATGCCGACTTAAGTACAAGAAGACTGACTCATCTTACTGACTATGATTTGAACCATTCCTGTGACACTAGTTTTAGATTTCGATCCTTCACTTTAGGTTTACTGTATCCCTCCGACCTTCTTATTAACGATGAAACACAGAAATTGCGTCGGAATTAAATACAAAAAACACAATGCCGACTTAAGTACAAGAAGACTGACCCTTCTTACTGACTATGTTTTGAACCACTCCTGCGACACTAGTTATAGATTCCGATTCTTCACTTCAGGTTTACTGTATCACCTTGGACCTTCGTATTGACGATGAAATACAGAAATTGCATCGGGAATTAAATACAAAAGGCACAATGCCGACTTAAGTACATGAACGCTGACTCTTCTTACTGACTATGATTTTGAACCGTTCCTGTGACACTAGTTGTAGATTCCGATGCTTCACTTCAGGTTTACTGTATCCCTCTGACCTTCTTATTAACGATGAAACACAGAAATTGCATCGGAATTAAATACAAAAAGCACAATGCCGGACTTAAGTACAAGAAGACTGACTCTTCTTACCGACTATGTTTTGAACACTTCCTGGGACACTAGTTACAGATTTCGATGCTTCACTGCAGGTTTACTGTATCCCTTAGACCTTCTTATAGGACGATGAAACACAAAAATTGCATCGGAATTAAGTACACAAAGGCACAATGCCGACTTAAGTACAAGAATACCGACTCTTCTTACTGACTATATCTTGATCCATACCTGTGCCACTAGTTATAGATTCCGATGCTTCACTTCAGGTTTACTGTATCCCTTAGACCTTCTTATTGACGATGACACACAGAAATTGGAACGGAATTAAATACAAAAGGCACAATGCCGTCTTAAGTACAAGAAGACTGACTCTTTCTTACTGACTATGATTTTGAACCATTCCTGTGACACTAGTAATAGATTCCGATGCTTCACTTCAGGTTTACTGTATCCCTTGGAAATTCGTATTGACGATAAAACTCAGAAATTGCATCGGAATTAAATACAGAAGGCACTATGCCGACTTAAGTACAAGAAAAGACTGACTCTTCTTACTGACTGTGTTTTGAACCATTCCTGTGACACTAGTTATAGATTCCGATTCTTAACTTCAGGTTTACTGTATCCCTTGGACATTTGTATTAAAGATGAAATACAGAAATTGCATCGGAATTAAATACAAAAGGCACAATGCCGACTTAAGTACAAGAAGACTGACTCTTCTTACTGACTATGATTTGAACCATTCCTGTGACACTAGTTGTAGATTCCGATGCTTCCACCTCAGGTTTACTGTATCGCTTGGACCTACTTATTAACGATGAAACACAGAAATTGCATCGGAATTAAATACAAAAGGCACAATGCCGACTTAAGTACAAGAAGACTGACTCATCTAACTATGTTTCGAACCATTCCTGTTACACTAGTTATAGATTTCGATGTTTCACTTCAGGTTTACTGTATCCCCTTAGACCTTTCTATTGACGATGAAACACAGAAATTGCATCGGAATTAAATACAAAAGGCACAATGCCGACTTAAGTACAAGAAGAACTGACTCTTCTTACTGACTATGATTTGAACCATTCCTGTGACACTAGTTATAGATTTTGATGCTTCACTTCAGGTTTATTGTATTCCTTGGACATTCTTATTGACGATGAAACACAGAAATTGCATCGGAATTAAATACAAAAGGCACAATGCCGACTTAAGTACAAGAAGACTGACTCTTCTTACTGACTATGATTTGAACCATTCCTGTGACACTAGTTGTAGATTCCGATGCTTCACTTCAGGTTTACTGTATCCCTTTGACCTTCTTATTAACGATGAAACACAGGAAATGCATCGGAATTAAATACAAAAGGCACAATGCCGACTTAAGTACAAGAAGGTTGCCCCTTCTTACTGACTATGCTTTGCACCATTCCTGTGACACTAATTATAGATTCCGATGTTTCACTTCAGGTTTATTGTATCCCTCTGACCATCTTATTGACGATGAAACACAGAAATTGCATCGGAATTAAATACAAAAGGCACAATGCCGACTTAAGTACAAGAAGACAGAATCTTCGGTCTGACTATGTTTGAACCATTCCTGTGACACTAGTTATGGATTCCGATGATTCAATTCAGGTTTAGTGTATCCCTAGGAACTTCTTATTGACGATGAAACACAGAAATTGCATCAGAATTAAATAGATAAGGCACAATGCCGACTTAAGTACAAGAAGAATGTCTCTTATTACTGTCTTTGTTTGAACCATTCCTGTGACACTAGTTATGGATTCTGATGCTTCACTTCAGGTTTACTGTATCCCTTTTACCTTCTTATTGACGATGAAGCAAAGAATTTGCATCGGAATTTAATACAAAAGGCACAATGCCAACTCAAGTACAAGAAGACTGACTCCTCTTACTGACTATATCTTGATCCATTCCTGTGACACTAGTTATGGGATTCCGATGCTCCACTTCAGGTTTACTGTATCCCTTAGACCTTCTTATTGACGATGAAACACAGAAAATGCATCGGAATTAAATGCAAAAGGCACAATGCCGACATAAGTACAAGAAGACTGACCCTTCTTACTGACTATGATTTGAACAATTCCTGTGACACTCGTTGTGGATTCCGATGCTTCACATTAGGTTTACTGTATCCCTCCGACCTTCTTATTAACGATGAAACACAGAAATTGCATCGGAATTAAATACAAAAGGCACAATGCCGACTTAAGTACAAGAAGACTGACTCCTCTTACTGACTATGATTTGAACCATTCCTGTGACACTAGTTACAGATTTCGATGCTTCACTTCAGGTTTACTGTATCCCTTAGACCATCTTATTGACGATGAAACACAGAAATTGCATCGGAATTAAATACGAAAGGCACAATGCCGACTTAAGTACAAGAAGACTGACTCTTCTTACTGACTATGTTTTGAACCATTCCTGTGACACTAGTTATAGATTCCGATGCCTCACTTCAGGTTTACGTATCCCTTAGACCTTCTCACTGACGATGAAACACGGAAATTGCATCGGAATTAAATACAAAAGGCACAATGCCGACTTAAGTACAAGAAGACTGACTCTTCTTACTGACTATGATTTGAACCATTCCTGTGATACTAGTTATAGATTCCGATGCTTCACTTCAGGTTTACTGTATCCCATAGACCTTCTTATTGACGATGAAACACATAAATTGCATCGGAATTAATTACAAAAGGCACAATGCCGACTTAAGTACAAGAAGACTGACTCTTCTTACTGACTATGTTTTGAACCATTCCTGTGACACTAGTTATAGATTCCGATGCTTCACTTCAGGTTTACTGTATCCCTTGGACCTTCGTATTGACGATAAAACACAGAAATTGCATCGCAATTAAATACAGAAGGCACTATGCCTACTTACGTACAAGAAGACTGACTCTTCTTACTGACTGTGTTTTGAACCATTCCTGAGACACTAGTTATAGATTCCGATGCTTCACTTCAGGTTTACCGTATCCCTCTGACCTTCTTATTGACGATGAAACACAGAAATTGCATCGGAATTAATTACAAAAGGCACAATGCCGACTTAAGTACAAGAAGACTGACTCTTCTTACTGACTATGTTTTGAACCATTCCTGTGACACCAGTTATAGATTCCGATGCTTCACTTCAGGTTTACTGTATTGCTTTGACCTTCTTATTAACGATGAAACACAGGAAATGCATCGGAATTAAATACAAAAGGCACAATGCCGACTTAAGTACAAGAAGGTTGCCCCTTCTTACTGACTATGCTCTTGCACCATTCCTGTGACACTAATTATAGATTCCGATGTTTCACTTCAGGTTTATTGTATCCCTCTGACCATCTTATTGACGATGAAACACAGAAATTGCATCGGAATTAAATACAAAAGGCACAATGCCGACTTAAGTACAAGAAGACAGAATCTTCGGTCTGACTATGTTTGAACCATTCCTGTGACACTAGTTATGGATTCCGATGATTCACTTCAGGTTTAGTGTATCCCTAGGAACTTCTTATTGACGATGAAACACAGAAATTGCATCAGAATTAAATAGATAAGGCACAATGCCGACTTAAGTACAAGAAGACTGTCTCTTATTACTGTCTTTGTTTGAACCATTCCTGTGACACTAGTTATGGATTCTGATGCTTCACTTCAGGTTTACTGTATCCCTTTTACCTTCTTATTGACGATGAAGCAAAGAATTTTCATCGGAATTTAATACAAAAGGCACAATGCCAACTCAAGTACAAGAAGACTGACTCCTCTTACTGACTATATCTTGATCCATTCCTGTGACACTAGTTATGGATTCCGATGCTCCACTTCAGGTTTACTGTATCCCTTAGACCTTCTTATTGACGATGAAACACAGAAAATGCATCGGAATTAAATGTAAAAGGCACAATGCCGACATAAGTACAAGAAGACTGACCCTTCTTACTGACTATGATTTGAACAATTCCTGTGACACTCGTTATGGATTCCGATGCTTCACATTAGGTTTACTGTATCCCTCCGACCTTCTTATTAACGATGAAACACAGAAATTGCATCGGAAATAAATACAAATGGCGCAATGCTGACTTAAGTACAAGATGACTGACTCTTCCTACTGTCTATGTTTTGAACCATTCTTGTGACACTAGTTATAGATTCCGATGCTTCATATCAGGTTTAATGTATCCCTTGGACCTTGTTATTGACGATGAAACACAGATAGTGCATCGGAATTAAATACAAAAGGCACAAAGCCGACTTAAGTACAAGAAGACTGACTCTCCTTACTGACTATGTGTTGAACCATTCCTGTGACACTAGTTATAGATTACGATTCTTCATTTCAGGTTTAATGTATCAATTACACCTTCTTATTGACGATGAAACACAGAAATTGCATCGGAATTAAATACAAAAGACACAATGCCGACTTAAGTACAATAAGACTGACTCTTCTTACTGACTATGTTTTGAACCATTCCTGTGACACTAGGTATAGATTCCGATTCTTCACTTCAGGTTTACTGTATCCCTTGGATCTTCGTATTGACGATACAATACAGGAATTGCATCGGAATTAAATACAAAAGGCACAATGAAGACTTAAGTACAAGAAGACTGACTCTTCTTACTGACTATCATTTGAACCGTTCCTGTGACACTAGTTGTAGATTCCGATGCTTGACTTCAGGTTTACTGTATCCCTTTGACTTTCTTATTAACGATGAAACACAGAAATTGCATCGGAATTAAATACAAAAGGCACAATGCCGACTTAAGTACAAGAAGACTGACTCCTCTTACTGACTATGATTTGAACCATTCATGTGACACTAGTTACAGATTTCGATGCTTCACTTCAGGTTTACTGTATCCCTTAGACCATCTTATTGACGATGAAACACAGAAATTGCATCGGAATTAAATACAAAATTCACAATGCCGACTTAAGTACAAGAAGACTGACTCTTCTTACTGACTATGTTTTGAACCATTCCTGTGACACTAGTTATAGATTCCGATGCCTCACTTCAGGTTTACGTATCCCTTAGACCATCTTACTGACGATGAAACACAGAAATTGCATCGGAATTAAATACAAAAGGCACAATGCCGACTTAAGTACAAGAAGACTGACTCTTCTTACTGACTATGATTTGAACCATTCCTGTGATACTAGTTATAGATTCCGATGCTTCACTTCAGGTTTACTGTATCCCTTAGACCTTCTTATTGACGATGAAACACATAAATTGCATCGGAATTAATTACAAAAGGCACAATGCCGACTTAAGTACAAGAAGACTGACTCTTCTTACTGACTATGTTTTGACCCATTCCTGTGACACTAGTTATAGATTCCGATGCTTCACTTCAGGTTTACTGTATCCCTTGGACCTTCGTATTGACGATAAAACACAGAAATTGCATCGCAATTAAATACAGAAGGCACTATGCCTACATAAGTACAAGAAGACTGACTCTTCTTACTGACTGTGTTTTGAACCATTCCTGAGACACTAGTTATAGATTCCGATGCTTCACTTCAGGTTTACCGTATCCCTCTGACCTTCTTATTGACGATGAAACACAGAAATTGCATCGGAATTAATTACAAAAGGCACAATGCCGACTTAAGTACAAGAAGACTGACTCTTCTTACTGACTATGTTTTGAACCATTCCTGTGACACCAGTTATAGATTCCGATGCTCACTTGAGGTTTACTGTATCCCTTGGACCTTCGTATTGACGATAAAACACAGAAATTGCATCGGAATTAAATACAGAAGGCACTATGCCTACTTAAGTACAAGAAGACTGACTCTTCTTACTGACTGTGTTTTGAACCATTCCTGAGACACTAGTTATAGATTCCGATGCTTCACTTCAGGTTTACTGTATCCCTCTGACCTTCTTATTGACGATGAAACACAGAAATTGCATCGGAATTAAATAGAAAAGGCACAATGCCGACTTAAGTACAAAAAGACTGACTCTTCTTACTGACTATGTTTTGAACCATTCCTGTGACACTAGTTATAGATTCCGATTCTTCACTTCAGGTTTACTGTATCCGTTGGACCTTCGTATTGACGATGAAACACAGAAATTGCATTGGAATTAAATACAAAAGACACAATGACGACCTAAGTACAAGAAGACTGACTCTCCTTACTGACTATGTTTTGAACCATTCCTGTGACACTAGTTATAGGTTCCGATTCTTCACTTCAGGTTTACTGTATCCCATGGACCTTCGTATTGACGATGAAATACAGAAATTGCATCGGAATTAAATACAAAAGGCACAATGCCGACTTAAGTACAAGAAGACTGACTCTTCTTAATGACTATGATTTGAACCGTTCCTGTGACACTAGTTGTAGATTCCGATGCTTCACTTCAGTTTTACTGTATCCCTCTGACCTTCTTATTAACGATGAAACACAGAAATTGCATCGGAATTAAATACAAAAGGCACAATTTCGACTTAAGTACAAGGAGACTGACTGTTCTTACTGACTATGCTTTGAACCATTTATGTGACACTAGTTATAGATTTCGATGCTTCACTTCAGGTTTACTGTATCCCTTAGACCTTCATATTGACGATGAAACACAGAAATTGCATCGGAATTAAATACAAAAGGCACAATGCCGACTTAAGTACAAGAAGAATGACTCTTCTTACTGACTATGATTTGAACCATTCCTGTGACACTAGTTATGGATTCCGATGCTTCACTTCAGGTTTACTGTATCCCTTGGACCTTCTTATTGACGATGAAACACAGAAATTGCATCGGAATTAAATACAAAAGGCACAATGCCGACTTAAGTACAAGAAGACTGACTCTTCTTACTGACTATATCTTGAACCATTCCTGTGTCACTAGTTATAGATTCCGACGCTTCATTTCAGGTTTACTGTATCCCTTGGACATTCGTATTGACGATGAAACACAGAAATTGCATCGGAATTAAATACAAAAGCACAATGCCGACTAAAGTTCAAGAAGACTGACTCTTCTTACTGACTATGTCTTGAACCATTCCTGTGACACTACTTATAGATTCCGATGTTTCACTTCAGGTTTACTGTATCCCTAGGATCTTCGTATTGACGATGAAACACAGAAATTGCACCGGAACTAAGTACAAAAGGCAAAATGCCGACTTCAGTACAAGAAGACTGACTCTTCTTACTGTCTATGTTTTGAACCTTTCCTGTGAAACTAGTTATAGATTCCGATGCTTCACTTCAGGTTTACTGTATCCCTTGGACCTTCGTATTGACGATGAAAACACAGAAATTGCATCGGAATGAAATACAAAAGGCACAATGCCGACTTAAGTACAAGAAGACTGACTCTTCTTACTGACTATGATTTGATCCATTCCTGTGACACTAGTTGTAGATTCCGATGCTTCACTTCAGGTTTACTGTATCCCTCTGACCTTCTTATTAACGATGAAACACAGAAATTGCATCGGAATTAAATACAAAAGGCACAACGCCGACTTAAGTACAAGAAGACTGACTCTTCTTACTGACTATGTTTTGAACCATTCCTGTGACACTAGTTATAGATTCCGATGCTTCACTTCAGGTTTACTATATCCCTTAGACCTTCTTATGGACGATGAAACATAGAAATTGCATCGGAATTAAATACAAAGGGCACAATGCCGACTTAAGTACAAGAAGACTGACTATTCTTACGGACTATGATTTGAACCATTCCTGTGACACTAGTTGTAGATTGCGATGCTTCACTTCAGGTTTACTGTATACCTCTCACCTTCTTATTATCGATGAAACACAGAAATTGCATCGGAAATAAATACAAAAGGCACAATGCCGACTTAAGTACAAGAAGACTGACTCTTCGTACTGACTATGTTTTGAACCATTCCTGTGACACTAGTTATAGATTCCGATGATTCACTTCAGGTTTACTGTATCCCTTGAACGTTCTTATTGACGATGAAACACAGAAATTGCATCGGAATTGAATACAAAAGGCACAATGCCGACTTAAGTACAAGAAGACTGACTCTTCTTACTGACTATGTTTTGAACCATTCCTGTGACACTAGTTATAGATTCCGATGCTTCACTTCAGGTTTACTGTATCCCTTACACCTTCTTATTGACGATGAAACACAGAAATTGCATCGGAATTAAATACAAAAGGCACAATGCCGACTTAAGTGCAAGAAGACTGACTCTTCTTACTGACTATGCTTTGAACCATTCCTGTGACACTAGGTATAGATTCCGATTCTTCACTTCAGCTTTACTGTATCCCTTATACCTTCGTATTGACGATACAAATACAGGAATTGCGTCGGAATTAAATACAAAAGGCACAATGCCAACTTAAGTACAAGAAGACTGACTCCTCTTACTGACTATGTTTTGAACCATTCCTGTGACACTAGTTACAGATTTCGATCCTTCACTTCAGGTTTACTGTATCCCTTAGACCTTCTTATTGACGATGAAACACAGAAATTGCATCGGAATTAAATACAAAAGGCACAATGCCGACTTAAGTACAAGAAGACTGACTCTTCTTACTGACTATATCTTGATCCATTCCTGTGCCACTAGTTATAGATTCCGATGCTTCACTTCAGGTTTACTGTATCCCATAGACCTTCTTATTGACGATGAAACACAGAAATTGTATCGGAATTAAATACAAAAGGCACAAGGCCGACTGAAGGACAAGAAGACTGACTCTACTTACTGACTAGGATTTGAACCATTCCTATGACATTAGTTGTAGATTCCGATGCTTCACTTCAGGTTTACTGTATCCCTCTGACCTTCTTATTAACGATGAAACACAGAAATTGCATCGGAATTAAATACAAGAGGCAAAATGCCGACTTAAGTACAAGAAGACTGAATCTTCGGACTGACTATGTTTGAACGATTCCTGTGACACTAGTTAAAGATTCCGATGACTCACTTCAGGTTTAGTGTATCCCTTGGACCTTCTTATTGACGATGAAACACAGAAATAGCATCAGAATTAAATAGAAAAGGCACAATGCCGATTTAAGTACAAGAAGACTGTCTGTTCGTACTGTCTATGATTTGAACCATTCCTGTGACACTAGTTATGGATTCCGATGCCTCACTTCAGGTTTACTGTATCCGTTAGACCTTCTTACTGACGATGAAACACAGAAATTGCATCGGAATTAAATACAAAATGCAAAATGCCGACTTAAGTACAAGAAGACTGAATCTTCGGACTGACTACGTTTGAACGATTCCTGTGACACTAGTTATAGATTCCGATGATTCACTTCAGGTTTAGTGTATCCCTTGGACTTTCTTATTGACGATGAAACACAGAAATTGCATCAGAATTAAATACAAAAGGCACAATGCCGACTTAAGTACAATAAGACTGACTCTTCATACTGACTATGTTTTGAACCATTCCTGTGACACTAGTTATAGATTCCGATGCCTCACTTCAGGTTTACTGTATCCCTTAGACCTTCTTACTGACGATGAAACACAGAAATTGCATCGGAATTAAATACAAAAGGCAAAATGCCGAATTAAGTACAAGAAGACTGACTCTTCTTACTGACTATGATTTGAACCATTGCTGTGACACTAGTTATAGATTACGATGCTTTACATCAGGTTTACTGTATCCCTCCGACCTTATTATTAACGATGAAACACAGAAATTGCGTCGGAATTAAATACAAAAGACACAATGCCGACTTAAGTACAAGAAGACTGACTCTTCTTACTGACTATGTTTTGAACCATTCCTGTGACACTAGTTATAGATTCCGATTCTTTACTTCAGGTTTACTGTATCCCTTGGACCTTCGTATTGACGATGAAATACAGAAATTGCATCGGAAATTAAATACAAAAGGCACAATGCCCGACTTAAGTACAAGAAGACTGACTCTTCTTACTGACTATGGTTTGAACCGTTCCTGTGACACTAGTTGTAGATTCCGATGCTTCACTTCAGGTTTACTGTATCCCTCCTGACCTTCTTATTAACGATGAAACACAGAAATTGCATCGGAATTAAATACAAAAGGCACAATGCCGACTTAAGTACAAGAAGACTGACCCTTCTTACTGACAATGTTACGAACACTTCCTGTGACACTAGTTACAGATTTCGATGCTTCACTTCAGGTTTACTGTATCCCTTAGACCTTCTTATTAACGATGAAACACTGAAATTGCATCGGAATTAAATACAAAAGGCACAATGCCGACTTAAGTACAAGAAGACTGACTCTTCTTACTGACTATGTTTTGAACCATTCCTGTGACACTAGTTATAGATTCCGATGCTTCACTTCGGGTTTACTGTATCCCTTGGACCTTCGTATTGACGATAAAACACAGAAATTGCATCGGAATTAAATACAGAAGGCACTATGCCGACTTAAGTACAAGAAGACTGACTCTTCTTACTGACTGTGTTTTGAACCATTCCTGAGACACTAGTTATAGATTCCGATGCTTCACTTCAGGTTTACTGTCTCCCTCTGACCTTCTTATTGACGATGAAACACAGAAATTGCATCGGAATTAAATAGAAAAGGCACAATGCCGACTTAAGTACAAAAAGACTGACCCTTCTTACTGACTATGTTTTGAACCATTCCTGTGACACTAGTTATAGATTCCGATGCTTCACTTCAGGTTTACTGTATCCGTTGGACCTTCGTATTGACGATGAAACACAGAAATCGCATCGGAATTAAATACAAAAGGCACAATGCCGACTTAAGTACAAGAAGGCTGACTCTTCTTACTGACTATGATTTGAACCATTCCTGTGACATTAGTTGTAGATTCCGATGCTTCACTTCAGGTTTACTGTATCCCTCTGACCTTCTTATTAACGATGAAACACAGAAATTGCATCGAAATTAAATACAAAAGACACAATGACGACCTAAGTACAAGAAGACTGACTCTCCTTACTGACTATGTTTTGAACCATTCCTGTGACACTAGTTATAGATTCTGATTCTTCACTTCAGGTTTACTGTATCCCATGGACCTTCGTATTGACGATGAAATACAGAAATTGCATCGGAATTAAATACAAAAGGCACAATGCCGACTTAAGTACAAGAAGACTGACTCTTCTTACTGACTATGATTTGAACAGTTCCTGTGACACTAGTTGTAGATTCCGATGCTTCACTTCAGGTTTACTGTATCCCTCTGACCTTCTTATTAACGATGAAGCACAGAAATTGCATCGGAATTAAATACAAAAGGCACAATTTCGACTTAAGTACAAGGAGACTGACTCTTCTTACTGACTATGCTTTGAACCATTCCTGTAACACTAGTTACAGATTTCGATGCTTCACTTCAGGTTTACTGTATCCCTTAGACCTTCATATTGACGATGAAACACAGAAATTGCATCGGAATTAAATACAAAAGGCACAATGCCGACTTAAGTACAAGAAGAATGACTCTTCTTACTGACTATGATTTGAACCATTCCTGTGACACTAGTTAAGGATTCCGATGCTTCACTTCAGGTTTACTGAATCCCTTGGACCTTCTTATTGACGATGAAACACAGAAATTGCATCGGAATTAAATACAAAAGGCACAATGCCGACTTAAGTACAAGAAGATTGACTCTTCTTACTGACTATATCTTGAACCATTCCTGTGTCACTAGTTATAGATTCCGACGCTTCACTTCAGGTTTACTGTATACCTTGGACATTCGTATTGACGATGAAACACAGAAATTGCATCGGAATTAAATACAAAAGGCACAATGCCGACTAAAGTTCAAGAAGACTGACTCTTCTTACTGACTATGTCTTGAACCATTCCTGTGACACTACTTATAGATTCCGATGTTTCACTTCAGGTTTACTGTATCCCTAGGACCTTCGTATTGACGATGAAACACAGATATTGCATCGGAACTAAGTACAAAAGGCAAAATGCCGACTACTGTACAAGAAGACTGACTCTTCCTACTGTCTATGTTTTGAACCATTCCTGTGACACTAGTTATGGATTCCGGTGCTTCACTTCAGGTTTACTGTATCCCTTGGACCTTCGTATTGACGATGAAACACTGAAATTGCATCGGAATTAAATACAAAAGGCACAATGCCGACTTAAGTACAAGAAGACTGACTCTTCTTACTGACTATACCTTGATCCATTCCTGTGCCACTAGTTATAGATTCCGATGCTTCACTTCAGGTTTACTGTATCCCTTAGACCTTCTTATTGACGATGAAACACAGAAATTGCATCGGAATTAAATACAAAAGGCACAATGCCGATTTAAGTACAAGAAGACTCACTCTTCTTACTGACTATGTTTTGAACCATTCCTGTGACACTAGTTATGGATTCCGATGCTTCACTTCAGGTTTAATGTATCGCTTGGACCTTCGTATTGACGATAAAACACAGAAATTGCATCGGAATTAGATACAGAAGGCACTATGCCTACTTAAGTACAAGAAGACTGACTCTTCTTACTGACTGTGTTTTGAACCATTCCTGAGACACTAGTTATAGATTCCGATGCTTCACATCAGGTTTACTGTCTCCCTCTGACCTTCTTATTGACGATGAAACACAGAAATTGCATCGGAATTAAATAGAAAAGGCACAATGCCGACTTAAGTACAAAAAGACTGACTCTTCTTACTGACTCTGTTTTGAACCATTCCTGTGACACTAGTTATAGATTCCGATTCTTCACTTCAGGTTTACTGTATCCGTTGGACCTTCGTATTGACGATGTAACACAGAAATCGCATCGGAATTAAATACAAAAGGCACAATGCCGACTTAAGTACAAGAAGACTGACTCCTCATACTGACTATGTTTTGAACCATTCCTGTGACACTAGTTATAGATTCCGATGCTTCACTTCAGGTTTACTGTATCCCTTAGACCTTCTTATTGACGATGAAACACAGAAATTGCATCGGAATTAAATACAAAAGGCACAATGCCGACTTAAGTGCAAGAAGACTGACTGTTCTTACTGACTATGTTTGAACCATTCCTGTGACACTAGGTATAGATTCCGATTCTTCACTTCATGTTTACTGTATCCCTTGGACCTTCGTATTGACGATACAATACAGGAATTGCATCGGAATTAAATATGATAGGCACAATGCCAACTTAAGTACAAGAAGACTGACTCCTCTTACTAACTATGTTTTGAACCATTCCTGTGACACTAGTTACAGATTTCGATGCTTCACTTCAGGTTTACTGTATCCCTTAGACCTTCTTATTGACGATGAAACACAGAAAATGCATCGGAATTAAATACAAAAGGCACAATGCCGACTTAAGTACAAGAGGACTGACTCTTCTTACTGACTATACCTTGATCCATTCCTGTGCCACTAGTTATAGATTCCGATGCTTCACTTCAGGTTTTCTGTATCCCATAGACCTTCTTATTGACGATGAAACACAGAAATTGCATCGGAATTAAATACAAAAGGCACAAGGCCGACTTAAGTACAAGAAGACTGACTCTTCTTACTGACTATGATTTGATCCATTCCTGTGACACTAGTTGTAGATTCCGATGCTTCACTTCAGGTTTACTGTATCCTTCTGACCTTCTTATTAACGATGAAACACAGAAATTGCATCGGAATTAAATACAAATGGCACAACGCCGACTTAAGTACAAGAAGACTGACTCTTGTTACTGACTATGTTTTGAACCAATCCTGTGACACTAGTTATAGATTCCGATGCTTCACTTCAGGTTTACTATATCCCTTAGACCTACTTATGGACGATGAAACACAGAAATTGCATCGGAATTAAATACAAAAGGCACAATGCCGACTTAAGTACAAGAAGACTGACTCTTCTTACTGACTATGGTTTGAACCATTCCTGTGACACTAGTTGTAGATTCCGATGCTTCACTTCAGGTTTACTGTATACCTCTCACCTTCTTATTAACGATGAAACACAGAAATTGCATCGGAAATAAATACAAAAGGCACAATGCCGACTTAAGTACAAGAAGACTGACTCTTCGTACTGACTATGTTTTGAACCATTCCTGTGACACTAGTTATAGATTCCGATGCTTCACTTCAGGTTTACTGTATCCCTTAGACCTTCTTATTGACGATGAAACACAGAAATTGCATCGGAATTAAATACAAAAGGCACAATGCCGACTTAAGTGCAAGAAGACTGACTCTTCTTACTGACTATGTTTTGAACCATTCCTGTGACACTAGGTATAGATTCCGATTCTTCACTTCAGGTTTACTGTATCCCTTGGACCTTCGTATTGACGATACAATACAGGAATTGCATCGGAATTAAATATGAAAGGCACAATGCCAACTTAAGTACAAGAAGACTGACTCCTCTTACTAACTATGTTTTGAACCATTCCTGTGACACTAGTTACAGATTTCGATGCTTCACTTCAGGTTTACTGTATACCTCTCACCTTCTTATTAACGATGAAAAATAGAAATTGCATCGGTAATAAATACAAAAGGCACAATGCCGACTTAAGTACAAGAAGACTGACTCTTCGTACTGACTATGTTTTGAACCATTCCTGTGACACTACTTATAGATTCCGATGTTTCACTTCAGGTTTACTGTATCACTAATACCTTCGTATTGACGATGAAACACAGAAATTGCATCGGAACTTAGTACAAAAGTCAAAATGCCGACTTCAGTACAAGAAGTCTGACTCTTCCTACTGTCTATGTTTTGAACCATTCCTGTGACACTACTTATAGATTCCGATGTTTCACTTCAGGTTTACTGTATCCCTTGGACCTTCGTATTGACGATGAAACACAGAAATTGCATCGGAATGAAATACAAATGGAACAATGCCGACTTAAGTACAAGAAGACTGACTCTTCTTACTGACTATGATTTGATCCTTTCCTGTGACACTAGTTGTAGATTCCGATGCTTCACTTCAGGTTTACTGTATCCTTCTGACCTTCTTATTAACGATGAAACACAGAAATTGCATCGGAATTAAATACAAAACCCACAACGCCGACTTAAGTACTAGAAGACTGACTCTTCTTACTGACTATGTTTTGAACCATTCCTGTGACACTAGTTATAGATTCCGATGCTTCACTTCAGGTTTACTATATCCCTTAGACCTTCTTATGGACGATGAAACACAGAAATTGCATCGGAATTAAATACTAAAGGCACAATGCCGACTTAAGTACAAGAAGACTGACTCTTCTTACTGACTATGATTTGAACCATTCCTGTGACACTAGTTGTAGATTCCGATGCTTCACTTCAGGTTTACTGTATACCTCTCACCTTCTTATTAACGATGAAACACAGAAATTGCATCGGAAATAAATACAAAAGGCACAATGCCGACTTAAGTACAAGAAGACTGACTCTTCGTACTGACTATGTTTTGAACCATTCCTGTGACACTAGTTATAGATTCCGATGCTTCACTTCAGGTTTACTGTATCCCTTGGACCTTCGTATTGACGATACAATACAGGAATTGCATCGGAATTAAATATGAAAGGCACAATGCCAACTTAAGTACAAGAAGACAGACTCCTCTTACTGACTATGTTTTGAACCATTCCTGTGACACTAGTTACAGATTTCGATGCTTCACTTCAGGTTTATTGTATCCCTTAGACCTTCTTATTGACGATGAAACACAGAAATTGCATCGGAATTAAATACAAAAGGCACAATGCCGACTTAAGTACAAGAGGACTGACTCTTCTTACTGACTATATCTTGATCCATTCCTGTGCCACTAGTTATAGATTCCGATGCTTCACTTCAGGTTTACTGTATCCCATAGACCTTCTTATTGACGATGAAACACAGAAATTGCATAGGAATTAAATACAATAGGCACAAGGCCGACTTAAGTACAAGAAGACTGACTCTTCTTACTGACTATGTTTTGAACCATTCCTGTGACACTAGTTATAGTTCCTGATGCTTCACTTCAGGTTTACTGTATCCCTTGGACCTTCGTATTGACGATAAAACACAGAAATCGCATCGGAATTAAATACAAAAGGCACAATGCCGACTTAAGTACAAGAAGACTGACTCTTCTTACTGACTAAGATTTGAACCATTCCTGTGACACTAGTTATAGGTTCCGATGCCTCACTTCAGATTTACTGTTTCCCTTAGACCTTCTTACTGACGATGAAACACAGAAATTGCATCGGAATTAAATACAAAAGGCACAATGCCGACTTAAGTACAAGTGACACTAGTTATAGATTACGATGCTTTACTTCAGGTTTACTGTATCCCTCCGACCTTCTTATTAACGATGAAACACAGAAATTGCGTCGGAATTAAATACAAAAGGCACAATGTCGACTAAAGTTCAAGAAGACTGACTCTTCTTACTGACTATGTCTTGAACCATTCCTGTGACACTACTTATAGATTCCGATGTTTCACTTCAGGTTTACTGTATCCCTAGGACCTTCGTATTGACGATGAAACACAGAAATTGCATCGGAACTAAGTACAAAAGGCAAAATGCCGACTTCAGTACAAGAAGACTGACTCTTCCTACTGTCTATGTTTTGAACCATTCCTGTGACACTAGTTATAGATTCCGATGCTTCACTTCAGGTTTACTGTATCCCTTGGACCTTCGTATTGACGATGAAACACAGAAATTGCTTCGGAATTAAATACAAAAGGCACAATGCCGATTTAAGTACAAGGAGACTGTCTCTTCCTACTGTCTATGTTTTGAACCATTCCTGTGACACTAGTTATGGATTCCGATGCTTCACTTCAGGTTTACTGTATCCCTTGGACCTTCTTATTGACGGTGAAACACAGAAATTGCATCGGAATTAAATACAAAAGGCACAATGCCGACGTAAGTACAAGAAGACTGACTCCTCTTACTGACTATACCTTGATCCATTCCTGTGACACTAGTCATAGATTCCGATGCTTCACTTCAGGTTTACTGTATCCCTTGGACCTTCGTATTGACGATAAAACACAGAAATCGAATCGGAATTAAATACAAAAGGCACAATGCCGACTTAAGTACAAGAAGACTGACTCTTCTTACTGACTATGATTTGAACCATTCCTGTGACATTAGTTGTAGATTCCGATGCTTCACTTCAGGTTTACTGTATCCCTCTGACCGTATTAACGATGAAACACAGAAATTGCATCGGAATTAAATACAAGAGGCAAAATGCCGACTTAACTACAAGAAGACTGAATCTTCGGACTGACTATGTTTGAACGATTCCTGTGACACTAGTTATAGATTCCGATGATTCACTTCAGGTTTAGTGTATCCCTTGGACCTTCTTATTGACGATGAAACACAGAAATTGCATCAGAATTAAATAGAAAAGGCACAATGCCGATTTTAGTACAAGAAGACTGTCTCTTCCTACTGTCTATGTTTTGAACCATTCCTGTGACACTAGTTATGGATTCCGATGCTTCACTTCAGGTTTACTGTATCCCTTGGACCTTCTTATTGACGATGATACACAGAAATTTCATCGGAATTAAATACAAAAGGCACAATGTCGACTTAAGTACAAGAAGACTGACTCCTCTTACTGACTATATCTTGATCCATTCCTGTGACACTAGTTATAGATTCCGATGCTTCACTTCAGGTTTACTGTATCCTTTAGACCATCTTAATGCCGATGAAACACAGTAATTGCATCGGAATTAAATACAAAAGGCACAATGCCGACTTAAGTACAATAAGACTGACTCTTCTTACTGACTATGTCTTGAACCATTCCTGTGACACTAGTTATAGATTCCGATGCCTCACTTCAGGTTTACTGTTTCCCTTAGGCCTTCTTACTGACGATGAAACACAGAAATTGCATCGGAATTAAATACAAAAGGCACAATGCCGACTTCAGTACAAGAAGACTGACTCTTCTTACTAACTAAGATTTGAACCATTCCTGTGACACTAGTTATAGATTACGATGCTTTACTTCAGGTTTACTGTATCCCCCCGACCTTCTTATTAACGATGAAACACAGAAATTGCGTCGGAATTAAATACAAGAGACACAATGCCGACATAAGTACAAGAAGACTGACTCTTCTTACTGACTATGGTTTGAACCGTTCCTGTGACACTAGTTGTAGATTCCGATGCTTCACTTCAGGTTTACTGTATCCCTCTGACCTTCTTATTAACGATGAAACACAGAAATTGCATCGGAATTAAATACAAAAGGCACAATGCCGACTTAAGTACAAGAAGACTGACTCTTCTTACTGACTATGTTTCGAACACCTCCTGTGACACTAGTTACAGATTTCGATGCTTCACTTCAGGTTTACTGTATCCCTTAGACCTTCTTATTGACGATGAAACACAGAAATTGCATCGGAATTAAATACAAAAGGCGCAATGCCGACTTAAGTACAAGAAGACTGACTCTTCCTACTGACTATAACTTGATCCATTCCTGTGCCAACAGTTATAGATTCCGATGCTTCACTTCAGGTTTACTGTATCCCATAGACCTTCTTATTGACGATGAAACACAGAAATTGCATCGGAATTAAATACAAAAGGCACAAGGCCGACTTAAGTACAGGAAGACTGACTCTTCTTACTGACTATGTTTTGAACCATTCCTGTGCCACTAGTTATAGATCCTGATGCTTCACTTCAGGTTTACTCTATCCCTTGGACCTTCGTATTGACGATAAAACACAGAAATCGCATCGGAATTAATTACAAAAGGCACAATGCCGACTTAAGTACAAGGAGACTGACTCTTTTACTGACTATGATTTGAACCATTCCTGTGACATTAGTTGTAGATTCCGATGCTTCACTTCAGGTTTACTGTATCCCTCTGACCTTCTTATTAACGATGAAACACAGAAAATGCATCGGAATTAAATACAAGAGGCAAAATACCGACTTAAGTACAAGAAGACTGAATCTTCGGACTGACTATGTTTGAACGATACCTGTGACACTAGTTATAGATTCCGATGACTCACTTCAGGTTTAGTGTATCCCTTGGACCTTCTTGTTGACGATGAAACACAGAAATTGCATCAGAATTAAATAGAAAAGGCACAATGCCGACTTTAGTACAAGAAGTCTGACTCCTCTTACTGACTATACCTTGATCCATTCCTGTGACACTAGTTATAGATTCCGATGCCTCACTTCAGGTTTACTGTATCCCTTAGACCTTCTTACTGTCGATGATACACAGAAATTGCATGGAATTAAATACAAAAGGCACAATGCCGACTTAAGAACAAGAAGACTGTCTCTTCCTACTGTCTATGTTTTGAACCATTCCTGTGACACTAGTTATGGATTCCGATGCTTCACTTCAGGTTTACTGTATCCCTTGGACCTTCTTATTGACGATGAAACACAGAAATTGCATCGGAATTAAATACAAAAGGCACAATGCCGACTTTAGTACAAGAAGACTGACTCCTCTTACTGACTATACCTTGATCCATTCCTGTGACACTAGTTATAGATTCCGATGCCTCACTTCAGGTTTACTGTATCCCTTAGACCTTCTTACTGTCGATGATACACAGAAATTGCATGGAATTAAATACAAAAGGCACAATGCCGACTTAAGAACAAGAAGACTGTCTCTTCTTACTGACTATGATTTGAACCATTCCTGTGACACTAGTTATAGATTACGATGCTTCACTTCAGGTTTACTGTATCCCTTGGACCTTCGTATTGACGATGAAACACAGAAATTGCATCGGAATGGAATACAAAAGGCACAATGCCGACTTAAGTACAAGAAGACTGACTCTTCTTACTGACTATGATTTGATCCATTCCTGTGACACTAGTTGTAGATTCCGATGCTTCACTTCAGGTTTACTGTATCCCTCTGACCTTCTTATTAACGATGAAACACAGAAATTGCATCGGAATTAAATAAAAAAGGCACAACGCCGACTTAAGTACAAGAAGACTGACTCTTCTTACTGACTATGTTTTGAACCATTCCTGTGACACTAGTTATACATTCCGATGCTTCACTTCAGGTTTACTATATCCCTTAGACCTTCTTATGGACGATGAAACATAGAAATTGCATCGGAATTAAATACAAAGGGCACAATGCCGACTTAAGTACAAGAAGACTGACTCCTCTTACGGACTATGATTTGAACCATTCCTGTGACACTAGTTGTAGATTGCGATGCTTCACTTCAGGTTTACTGTATACCTCTCACCTTCTTATTAACGATGAAACACAGAAATTGCATCGGAAATAAATACAAAAGGCACAATGCCGACTTAAGTACAAAAAGACTGACTCTTCGTACTGACTATGATTTGAACCATTCCTGTGACACTAGTTATAGATTCCGATGATTCACTTCAGGTTTACTGTATCCCTTGAACGTTCTTATTGACGATGAAACACAGAAATTGCATCGGAATTAAATACAAAAGGCACAATGCCGACTTAAGTACAAGAAGACTGACTCTTCTTACTGACTATGTTTTGAACCATTCCTGTGACACTAGTTATAGATTCCGATGCTTCACTTCAGGTTTACTGTATCCCTTACACCTTCTTATTGACGATGAAACACAGAAATTGCATCGGAATTAAATACAAAAGGCACAATGCCGACTTAAGTGCAAGAAGACTGACTCTTCTTACTGACTATGCTTTGAACCATTCCTGTGACACTAGGTATAGATTCCGATTCTTCACTTCAGGTTTACTGTATCCCTTGGACCTTCGTATTGACGATACAAATACAGGAATTGCGTCGGAATTAAATACAAAAGGCACAATGCCAACTTAAGTACAAGAAGACTGACTCCTCTTACTGACTATGTTTTGAACCATTCCTGTGACACTAGTTACAGATTTCGATCCTTCACTTCAGGTTTACTGTATCCCTTAGACCTTCTTATTGACGATGAAACACAGAAATTGCATCGGAATTAAATACAAAAGGCACAATGCCGACTTAAGTACAAGAAGACTGACTCTTCTTACTGACTATATCTTGATCCATTCCTGTGCCACTAGTTATAGATTCCGATGCTTCACTTCAGGTTTACTGTATCCCATAGACCTTCTTATTGACGAAGAAACACAGAAATTGCATCGGAATTAAATACAAAAGGCACAAGGCCGACGTAAGTACAAGAAGACTGACTCTTCTTACTGACTATGATTTGAACCATTCCTATGACATTAGTTGTAGATTCCGATGCTTCACTTCAGGTTTACTGTATCCCTCTGACCTTCTTATTAACGATGAAACACAGAAATTGCATCGGAATTAAATACAAGAGGCAAAATGCCGACTTAAGTACAAGAAGACTGAATCTTCGGACTGACTATGTTTGAACGATTCCTGTGACACTAGTTAAAGATTCCGATGACTCACTTCAGGTTTAGTGTATCCCTTGGACCTTCTTATTGACGATGAAACACAGAAATTGCATCAGAATTAAATAGAAAAGGCACAATGCCGATTTAAGTACAAGAAGACTGTCTGTTCCTACTGTCTATGATTTGAACCATTCCTGTGACACTAGTTATGGATTCCGATGCCTCACTTCAGGTTTACTGTATCCGTTAGACCTTCTTACTGACGATGAAACACAGAAATTGCATCGGAATTAAATACAAAAGGCAAAATGCCGACTTAAGTACAAGAAGACTGAATCTTCGGACTGACTACGTTTGAACGATTCCTGTGACACTAGTTATGGATTCCGATGATTCACTTCAGGTTTAGTGTATCCCTTGGACCTTCTTATTGACGATGAAACACAGAAATTGCATCAGAATTAAATACAAAAGGCACAATGCCGACTTAAGTACAATAAGACTGACTCTTCATACTGACTATGTTTTGAACCATTCCTGTGACACTAGTTATAGATTCCGATGCCTCACTTCAGGTTTACTGTATCCCTTAGACCTTCTTACTGACGATGAAATACAGAAATTGCAGCGGAATTAAATACAAAAGGCAAAATGCCGACTTAAGTACAAGAAGACTGACTCTTCTTACTGAATATGATTTGAACCATTGCTGTGACACTAGTCATAGATTACGATGCTTTACATCAGGTTTACTGTATCCCTCCGACCTTATTATTAACGATGAAACACAGAAATTGCGTCGGAATTAAATACAAAAGACACAATGCCGACTTAAGTACAAGAAGACTGACTCTTCTTACTGACTATGTTTTGAACCATTCCTGTGACACTAGTTATAGATTCCGATTCTTTACTTCAGGTTTACTGTATCCCTTGGACCTTCGTATTGACGATGAAATACAGAAATTGCATCGGAATTAAATACAAAAGGCACAATGCCGACTTAAGTACAAGAAGACTGACTCTTCTTACTGACTATGGTTTGAACCGTTCCTGTGACACTAGTTGTAGATTCCGATGCTTCACTTCAGGTTTACTGTATCCCTCTGACCTTCTTATTAACGATGAAACACAGAAATTGCATCGGAATTAAATACAAAAGGCACAATGCCGACTTAAGTACAAGAAGACTGACCCTTCTTAATGACAATGTTACGAACACTTCCTGTGACACTAGTTACAGATTTCGATGCTTCACTTCAGGTTTACTGTATCCCTTAGACCTTCTTATTAACGATGAAACACTGAAATTGCATCGGAATTAAATACAAAAGGCACAATGCCGACTTAAGTACAAGAAGACTGACTCTTCTTACTGACTATACCTTGATCCATTCCTGTGCCACTAGTTATAGATTCCGATGCTTCACTTCAGGTTTACTGTATCCCTTAGACCTTCTTATTGACTATGAAACACAGAAATTGCATCGGAATTAAATACAAAAGGCACAATGCCGACTAAAGTTCAAGAAGACTGACTCTTCTTACTGACTATGTCTTGAACCATTCCTGTGACACTACTTATAGATTCCGATGTTTCACTTCAGGTTTACTGTATCCCTAGGACCTTCGTATTGACGATGAAACACAGATATTGCATCGGAACTAAGTACAAAAGGCAAAATGCCGACTTCTGTACAAGAAGACTGACTCTTCCTACTGTCTATGTTTTGAACCATTCCTGTGACACTAGTTATGGATTCCGATGCTTCACTTCAGGTTTACTGTATCCCTTGGACCTTCGTATTGACGATGAAACACTGAAATTGCATCGGAATTAAATACAAAAGGCACAATGCCGACTTAAGTACAAGAAGACTGACTCTTCTTACTGACTATACCTTGATCCATTCCTGTGCCACTAGTTATAGATTCCGATGCTTCACTTCAGGTTTAATGTATCGCTTGGACCTTCGTATTGACGATAAAACACAGAAATTGCATCGGAATTAGATACAGAAGGGACTATGCCTACTTAAGTACAAGAAGACTGACTCTTCTTACTGACTGTGTTTTGAACCATTCCTGAGACACTAGTTATAGATTCCGATGCTTCACATCAGGTTTACTGTCTCCCTCTGACCTTCTTATTGACGATGAAACACAGAAATTGCATCGGAATTAAATAGAAAAGGCACAATGCCGACTTAAGTACAAAAAGACTGACTCTTCTTACTGACTCTGTTTTGAACCATTCCTGTGACACTAGTTATAGATTCCGATTCTTCACTTCAGGTTTACTGTATCCGTTGGACCTTCGTATTGACGATGAAACACAGAAATCGCATCGGAATTAAATACAAAAGGCACAATGCCGACTTAAGTACAAGAAGACTGACTCTTCTTACTGACTATGATTTGAACCATTCCTGTGACATTAGTTGTAGATTCCGATGCTTCACTTCAGGTTTACTGTATCCCTCTGACCTTCTTATTAACGATGAAACACAGAAATTGCATCGGAATTAAATACAAAAGACACAATGACGACCTAAGTACAAGAAGACTGACTCTCCATACTGACTATGTTTTGAACCATTCCTGTGACACTAGTTATAGATTCCGATTCTTCACTTCAGGTTTACTGTATCCCATGGACCTTCGTATTGACGATGAAATACAGAAATTGCATCGGAATTAAATACAAAAGACACAATGCCGACTTAAGTACAAGAAGACTGACTCTTCTTACTGACAATGATTTGAACCGTTCCTGTGACACTAGTTGTAGATTCCGATGCTTCACTTCAGGATTACTGTATCCCTCTGACCTTCTTATTAACGATGAAACACAGAAATTGCATCGGAATTAAATACAAAAGGCACAATTTCGACTTAAGTACAAGGAGACTGACTCTTCTTACTGACTATGCTTTGAACCATTCCTGTGACACTAGTTATAGATTTCGATGCTTCACTTCAGGTTTACTGTATCCCTTAGACCTTCATATTGACGATGAAACACAGAAATTGCATCGGAATTAAATACAAAAGGCACAATGCCGACTTAAGTAGAAGAAGAATGACTCTTCTTACTGACTATGATTTGAACAATTCCTGTGACACTAGTTATGGAGTCCGATGCTTCACTTCAGGTTTACTGTATCCCTTTGACCTTCTTATTGACGATGAAACACAGAAATTGCATCGGAATTAAATACAAAAGGCACAATGCCGACTTAAGTACAAGAAGACTAACTCTTCTTACTAACTATATCTTGAACCATTCCTGTGTCACTAGTTATAGATTCCGACGCTTCACTTCAGGTTTACTGTATCCCTTGGACATTCGTATTGACGATGAAACACAGAAATTGCATCGGAATTAAATACAAAAGGCACAATGCCGACTAAAGTTCAAGAAGACTGACTCTTCTTTTGACTATGTCTTGAACCATTTCTGTGACACTACTTATAGATTCCGATGTTTCACTTCAGGTTTACTGTATCACTAGGACCTTCGTATTGACGATGAAACACAGAAATTGCATCGGAACTAAGTACAAAAGGCAAAATGCCGACTTCAGTACAAGAAGTCTGACTCATCCTACTGTCTATGATTTGAACCATTCCTGTGACACTAGTTATAGATTCCGATGCTTCACTTCAGGTTTACTGTATCCCTTGGACCTTTGTATTGACGATGAAACACAGATATTGCATCGGAATGAAATACAAAAGGCACAATGCCGACTTAAGTACAAGAAGACTGACTCTTCTTACTGACAATGATTTGATCCATTCCTGTGACACTAGTTGTAGATTCCAATGCTTCACTTCAGGTTTACTGTATCCTTCTGACCTTCTTATTAACGATGAAACACAGAAATTGCATCGGAATTAAATACAAATGGCACAACGCCGACTTAAGTACAAGAAGACTGACTCTTCTTACTGACTATGTTTTGAACCATTCCTGTGACACTAGTTATAGATTCCGATGCTTCACTTCAGGTTTACTATATCCCTTAGACCTTCTTATGGACGATGAAACACAGAAATTGCATCGGAATTAAATACAAAAGGCACAATGATGATTTAAGTACAAGAAGACTGACTCTTCTTACTGACTATAATTTGAACCATTCCTGTGACACTAGTTGTAGATTCCGATGCTTCACTTCAGGTTTACTGTATACCTCTCACCTTCTTATTAACGATGAAACACAGAAATTGCATCGGAAATAAATACAAAAGGCACAATGCCGACTTAAGTACAAGAAGACTGACTCTTCGTACTGACTATGTTTTGAACCATTCCTGTGACACTAGTTATAGATTCCGATGCTTCACTTCAGGTTTACTGTATCCCTTAGACCTTCTTATTGACGATGAAACACAGAAATTGCATCGGAATTAAATACAAAAGGCACAATGCCGACTTAAGTGCAAGAAGACTGACTCTTCTTACTGACTATGCTTTGAACCATTCCTGTGACACTAGGTATAGATTCCGATTCTTCACTTCAGGTTTACTGTATCCCTTGGACCTTCGTATTGACGATACAATACAGGAATTGCATCGGAATTAAATATGAAAGGCACAATGCCAACTTAAGTACAAGAAGACTGACTCCTCTTACTAGCTATGTTTTGAACCATTCCTGTGACACTAGTTACAGATTTCGATGCTTCACTTCAGGTTTACTGTATCCCTTAGACCTTCTTATTGACGATGAAACACAGAAATTGCATCGGAATTAAATACAAAAGGCACAATGCCGACTTAAGTACAAGAGGACTTACTCTTCTTACTGACTATATCTTGATCCATTCCTGTGCCACTAGTTATAGATTCCGATGCTTCACTTCAGGTTTACTGTATTCCATAGACCTTCTTATTGACGATGAAACACAGAAATTGCATCGGAATTAAATACAAAAGGCACAAGGCCGACTTAAGTACAAGAAGACTGACTCTTCTTACTGACTATGATTTGATCCATTCCTGTGACACTAGTTGTAGATTCCGATGCTTCACTTCAGGTTTACTGTATCCTTCTGACCTTCTTATTAACGATGAAACACAGAAATTGCATCGGAATTAAATACAAATGGCACAACGCCGACTTAAGTACAAGAAGACTGACTCTTCTTACTGACTATGTTTTGAACCATTCCTGTGACACTAGTTATAGATTCCGATGCTTCACTTCAGGTTTACTATATCCCTTAGACCTTCTTATGGACGATGAAACACAGAAATTGCATCGGAATTAAATACAAAAGGCACAATGCCGACTTAAGTACAAGAAGACTGACTCTTCTTACTGACTATGGTTTGAACCATTCCTGTGACACTAGTTGTAGATTCCGATGCTTCACTTCAGGTTTACTGTATACCTCTCACCTTCTTATTAACGATGAAACACAGAAATTGCATCGGAAATAAATACAAAAGGCACAATGCCGACTTAAGTACAAGAAGACTGACTCTTCGTACTGACTATGTTTTGAACCATTCCTGTGACACTAGTTATAGATTCCGATGCTTCACTTCAGGTTTACTGTATCCCTTAGACCTTCTTATTGACGATGAAACACAGAAATTGCATCGGAATTAAATACAAAAGGCACAATGCCGACTTAAGTGCAAGAAGACTGACTCTTCTTACTGACTATGTTTTGAACCATTCCTGTGACACTAGGTATAGATTCCGATTCTTCACTTCAGGTTTACTGTATCCCTTGGACCTTCGTATTGACGATACAATACAGGAATTGCATCGGAATTAAATATGAAAGGCACAATGCCAACTTAAGTACAAGAAGACTGACTCCTCTTACTAACTATGTTTTGAACCATTCCTGTGACACTAGTTACAGATTTCGATGCTTCACTTCAGGTTTACTGTATACCTCTCACCTTCTTATTAACGATGAAAAACAGAAATTGCATCGGAAATAAATACAAAAGGCACAATGCCGACTTAAGTACAAGAAGACTGACTCTTCGTACTGACTATGTTTTGAACCATTCCTGTGACACTACTTATAGATTCCGATGTTTCACTTCAGGTTTTCTGTATCACTAGGACCTTCGTATTGACGATGAAACACAGAAATTGCATCGGAACTAAGTACAAAAGGCAAAATGCCGACTTCAGTACAAGAAGTCTGACTCTTCCTACTGTCTATGTTTTGAACCATTTCAGTGACACTAGTTATAGATTCCGATGCTTCACTTCAGGTTTACTGTATCCCTTGGACCTTCGTATTGACGATGAAACACAGGAATTGCATCGGAATGAAATACAAAAGGAACAATGCCGACTTAAGTACAAGAAGACTGACTCTTCTTACTGACTATGATTTGATCCATTCCTGTGACACTAGTTGTAGATTCCGATGCTTCACTTCAGGTTTACTGTATCCTTCTGACCTTCTTATTAACGATGAAACACAGAAATTGCATCGGAATTAAATACAAATGGCACAACGCCGACTTAAGTACAAGAAGACTGACTCTTCTTACTGACTATGTTTTGAACCATTCCTGTGACACTAGTTATAGATTCCAATGCTTCACTTCAGGTTTACTACATCCCTTAGACCTTCTTATGGACGATGAAACACAGAAATTGCGTCGGAATTAAATACAAAAGGCACAATGCCGACTTAAGTACAAGAAGACTGACTCTTCTTACTGACTATGATTTGAACCATTCCTGTGACACTAGTTGTAGATTCCGATGCTTCACTTCAGGTTTACTGTATACCTCTCACCTTCTTATTAACGATGAAACACAGAAATTGCATCGGAAATAAATACAAAAGGCACAATGCCGACTTAAGTACAAGAAGACTAACTCTTCGTACTGACTATGTTTTGAACCATTCCTGTGACACTAGTTATAGATTCCGGTGCTTCACTTCAGGTTTAATGTATCCCTTAGACCTTCTTATTGACGATGAAACACAGAAATTGCATCGGAATTAAATACAAAAGGCACAATGCCGACTTAAGTACAAGAGGACTGACTCTTCTTACTGACTATGTTTTGAACCATTCCTGTGACTCTAGTTATAGATCCTGATGCTTCACTTCAGGTTTACTGTATCCCTTGGACCTTCGTATTGACGATAAAACACAGAAATCGCATCGGAATTAAATACAAAAGGCACAATGCCGACTTAAGTACAAGAAGACTGACTCTTCTTACTGACTAAGATTTGAACCATTCCTGTGACATTAGTTGTAGATTCCGATGCTTCACTTCAGGTTTACTGAATCCCTCTGACCTTCTTATTAACGATGAAACACAGAAATTGCATCGGAATTAAATACAAAAGGCACAATGCCGACTTAAGTACAATAAGACTGACTCTTCTTACTGACTATATTTTGAACCATTCCTGTGACACTAGTTATAGGTTCCGATGCCTCACTTCAGATTTACTGTTTCCCTTAGACCTTCTTACTGACGATGAAACACAGAAATTGCATCGGAATTAAATACAAAAGGCACAATGCCGACTTAAGTACAAGTGACACTAGTTATAGATTACGATGCTTTACTTCAGGTTTATTGTATCCCTCCGACCTTCTTATTAACGATGAAACACAGAAATTGCGTCGGAATTAAATACAAAAGGCACAATGCCGACTAAAGTACAAGAAGACTGACTCTTCTTACTGACTATGTCTTGAACCATTCCTGTGACACTACTTATAGATTCCGATGTTTCACTTCAGGTTTACTGTATCCCTAGGACCTTCGTATTGACGATGAAACACAGAAATTGCATCGGAACTAAGTACAAAAGGCAAAATGCCGACTTCAGTACAAGAAGACTGACTCTTCCTACTGTCTATGTTTTGAACCATTCCTGTGACATTAGTTATAGATTCCGATGCTTCACTTCAGGTTTACTGTATCCCTTGGACCTTCGTATTGACGATGAAACACAGAAATTGCTTCGGAATTAAATACAAAAGGCACAATGCCGATTTAAGTAAAAGGAGACTGTCTCTTCCTACTGTCTATGTTTTGAACCATTCCTGTGACACTAGTTATGGATTCCGATGCTTCACTTCAGGTTTACTGTATCCCTTGGACCTTCTTATTGACGGTGAAACACAGAAATTGCATCGGAATTAAATACAAAAGGCACAATGCCGGCGTAAGTACAAGAAGACTGACTCCTCTTACTGACTATACCTTGATCCATTCCTGTGACACTGGTCATAGATTCCGATGCTTCACTTCAGGTTTACTGTATCCCTTAGACCATCTTATTGCCGATGAAACACAGTAATTGCATCGGAATTAAATACAAAAGGCACAAGGCAGACTTAAGTACAAGAAGACTGACTCCTCTTACTGACTATGTTTTGAACCATTCCTGAGACACTAGTTATGGATCCTGATGCTTCACTTCGGGTTTACTGTATCCCTTGGACCTTCGTATTGACGATAAAACACAGAAATCGCATCGGAATTAAATACAAAAGGCACAATACCGACTTAAGTACAAGAAGACTGACTCTTCTTACTGACTATGATTTGAACCATTCCTGTGACATTAGTTGTAGATTCCGATGCTTCACTTCAGGTTTACTGTATCCCTCTGACCGTATTAACGATGAAACACAGATATTGCATCGGAATTAAATACAAGAGGCAAAATGCCGACTTAACTACAAGAAGACTGAATCTTCGGACTGACTATGTTTGAACGATTCCTGTGACACTAGTTATAGATTCCGATGATTCACTTCAGGTTTAGTGTATCCCTTGGACCTTCTTATTGACGATGAAACACAGAAATTGCATCAGAATTAAATAGAAAAGGCACAATGCCGATTTTAGTACAAGAAGACTGTCTCTTCCTACTGTCTATGTTTTGAACCATTCCTGTGACACTAGTTATGGAATCCGATGCTTCACTTCAGGTTTACTGTTTCCCTTGGACCTTCTTATTGACGATGAAACACAGAAATTTCATCGGAATTAAATACAAAAGGCACAATGCCGACTTAAGTACAAGAAGACTGACTCCTCTTACTGACTATATCTTGATCCATTCCTGTGACACTAGTTATAGATTCCGATGCTTCACTTCAGGTTTACTGTATCCTTTAGACCATCTTAATGCCGATGAAACACAGTAATTGCATCGGAATTAAATACAAAAGGCACAATGCCGACTTAAGTACAATAAGACTGACTCTTCTTACTGACTATGTCTTGAACCATTCCTGTGACACTAGTTATAGATTCCGATGCCTCACTTCAGGTTTACTGTTTCCCTTAGACCTTCTTACTGACGATGAAACACAGAAATTGCATCGGAATTAAATACAAAAGGCACAATGCCGACTTCAGTACAAGAAGACTGACTCTTCTTACTAACTAAGATTTGAACCATTCCTGTGACACTAGTTATAGATTACGATGCTTTACTTCAGGTTTACTGTATCCTTCTGACCTTCTTATTAACGATGAAACACAGAAATTGCATCGGAATTAAATACAAATGGCACAACGCCGACTTAAGTACAAGAAGACTGACTCTTCTTACTGACTATGTTTTGAACCATTCCTGTGACACTAGTTATAGATTCCGATGCTTCACTTCAGGTTTACTATATCCCTTAGACCTTCTTATGGACGATGAAACACAGAAATTGCATCGGAATTAAATACAAAAGGCACAATGCCGACTTAAGTACAAGAAGACTGACTCTTCTTACTGACTATGGTTTGAACCATTCCTGTGACACTAGTTGTAGATTCCGATGCTTCACTTCAGGTTTACTGTATACCTCTCACCTTCTTATTAACGATGAAACACAGAAATTGCATCGGAAATAAATACAAAAGGCACAATGCCGACTTAAGTACAAGAAGACTGACTCTTCGTACTGACTATGTTTTGAACCATTCCTGTGACACTAGTTATAGATTCCGATGCTTCACTTCAGGTTTACTGTATCCCTTAGACCTTCTTATTGACGATGAAACACAGAAATTGCATCGGAATTAAATACAAAAGGCACAATGCCGACTTAAGTGCAAGAAGACTGACTCTTCTTACTGACTATGTTTTGAACCATTCCTGTGACACTAGGTATAGATTCCGATTCTTCACTTCAGGTTTACTGTATCCCTTGGACCTTCGTATTGACGATACAATACAGGAATTGCATCGGAATTAAATATGAAAGGCACAATGCCAACTTAAGTACAAGAAGACTGACTCCTCTTACTAACTATGTTTTGAACCATTCCTGTGACACTAGTTACAGATTTCGATGCTTCACTTCAGGTTTACTGTATACCTCTCACCTTCTTATTAACGATGAAAAACAGAAATTGCATCGGAAATAAATACAAAAGGCACAATGCCGACTTAAGTACAAGAAGACTGACTCTTCGTACTGACTATGTTTTGAACCATTCCTGTGACACTACTTATAGATTCCGATGTTTCACTTCAGGTTTTCTGTATCACTAGGACCTTCGTATTGACGATGAAACACAGAAATTGCATCGGAACTAAGTACAAAAGGCAAAATGCCGACTTCAGTACAAGAAGTCTGACTCTTCCTACTGTCTATGTTTTGAACCATTTCAGTGACACTAGTTATAGATTCCGATGCTTCACTTCAGGTTTACTGTATCCCTTGGACCTTCGTATTGACGATGAAACACAGGAATTGCATCGGAATGAAATACAAAAGGAACAATGCCGACTTAAGTACAAGAAGACTGACTCTTCTTACTGACTATGATTTGATCCATTCCTGTGACACTAGTTGTAGATTCCGATGCTTCACTTCAGGTTTACTGTATCCTACTGACCTTCTTATTAACGATGAAACACAGAAATTGCATCGGAATTAAATACAAATGGCACAACGCCGACTTAAGTACAAGAAGACTGACTCTTCTTACTGACTATGTTTTGAACCATTCCTGTGACACTAGTTATAGATTCCAATGCTTCACTTCAGGTTTACTACATCCCTTAGACCTTCTTATGGACGATGAAACACAGAAATTGCGTCGGAATTAAATACAAAAGGCACAATGCCGACTTAAGTACAAGAAGACTGACTCTTCTTACTGACTATGATTTGAACCATTCCTGTGACACTAGTTGTAGATTCCGATGCTTCACTTCAGGTTTACTGTATACCTCTCACCTTCTTATTAACGATGAAACACAGAAATTGCATCGGAAATAAATACAAAAGGCACAATGCCGACTTAAGTACAAGAAGACTAACTCTTCGTACTGACTATGTTTTGAACCATTCCTGTGACACTAGTTATAGATTCCGGTGCTTCACTTCAGGTTTAATGTATCCCTTAGACCTTCTTATTGACGATGAAACACAGAAATTGCATCGGAATTAAATACAAAAGGCACAATGCCGACTTAAGTGCAAGAAGACTGACTCTTCTTACTGACTATGTTTTGAACCATTCCTGTTACACTAGGTATAGATTCCGATTCTTCACTTCAGGTTTACTGTATCCCTTGGACCTTCGTATTGACGATACAATACAGGAATTGCATCGGAATTAAATATGAAAGGCACAATGCCAACTTAAGTACAAGAAGACTGACTCCTCTTACTGACTATGTTTTGAACCATTCCTGTGACACTAGTTACAGATTTCGATGCTTCACTTCAGGTTTATTGTATCCCTTAGACCTTCTTATTGACGATGAAACACAGAAATTGCATTGGAATTAAATACAAAAGGCACAATGCCGACTTAAGTACAAGAGGACTGACTCTTCTTACTGACTATGTTTTGAACCATTCCTGTGACTCTAGTTATAGATCCTGATGCTTCACTTCAGGTTTACTGTATCCCTTGGACCTTCGTATTGACGATAAAACACAGAAATCGCATCGGAATTAAATACAAAAGGCACAATGCCGACTTAAGTACAAGAAGACTGACTCTTCTTACTGACTAAGATTTGAACCATTCCTGTGACATTAGTTGTAGATTCCGATGCTTCACTTCAGGTTTACTGAATCCCTCTGACCTTCTTATTAACGATGAAACACAGAAATTGCATCGGAATTAAATACAAAAGGCACAATGCCGACTTAAGTACAATAAGACTGACTCTTCTTACTGACTATATTTTGAGCCATTCCTGTGACACTAGTTATAGGTTCCGATGCCTCACTTCAGATTTACTGTTTCCCTTAGACCTTCTTACTGACGATGAAACACAGAAATTGCATCGGAATTAAATACAAAAGGCACAATGCCGACTTAAGTACAAGTGACACTAGTTATAGATTACGATGCTTTACTTCAGGTTTATTGTATCCCTCCGACCTTCTTATTAACGATGAAACACAGAAATTGCGTCGGAATTAAATACAAAAGGCACAATGCCGACTAAAGTACAAGAAGACTGACTCTTCTTACTGACTATGTCTTGAACCATTCCTGTGACACTACTTATAGATTCCGATGTTTCACTTCAGGTTTACTGTATCCCTAGGACCTTCGTATTGACGATGAAACACAGAAATTGCATCGGAACTAAGTACAAAAGGCAAAATGCCGACTTCAGTACAAGAAGACTGACTCTTCCTACTGTCTATGTTTTGAACCATTCCTGTGACATTAGTTATAGATTCCGATGCTTCACTTCAGGTTTACTGTATCCCTTGGACCTTCGTATTGACGATGAAACACAGAAATTGCTTCGGAATTAAATACAAAAGGCACAATGCCGATTTAAGTAAAAGGAGACTGTCTCTTCCTACTGTCTATGTTTTGAACCATTCCTGTGACACTAGTTATGGATTCCGATGCTTCACTTCAGGTTTACTGTATCCCTTGGACCTTCTTATTGACGGTGAAACACAGAAATTGCATCGGAATTAAATACAAAAGGCACAATGCCGGCGTAAGTACAAGAAGACTGACTCCTCTTACTGACTATACCTTGATCCATTCCTGTGACACTGGTCATAGATTCCGATGCTTCACTTCAGGTTTACTGTATCCCTTAGACCATCTTATTGCCGATGAAACACAGTAATTGCATCGGAATTAAATACAAAAGGCACAAGGCAGACTTAAGTACAAGAAGACTGACTCTTCTTACTGACTATGTTTTGAACCATTCCTGAGACACTAGTTATGGATCCTGATGCTTCACTTCGGGTTTACTGTATCCCTTGGACCTTCGTATTGACGATAAAACACAGAAATCGCATCGGAATTAAATACAAAAGGCACAATACCGACTTAAGTACAAGAAGACTGACTCTTCTTACTGACTATGATTTGAACCATTCCTGTGACATTAGTTGTAGATTCCGATGCTTCACTTCAGGTTTACTGTATCCCTCTGACCGTATTAACGATGAAACACAGATATTGCATCGGAATTAAATACAAGAGGCAAAATGCCGACTTAACTACAAGAAGACTGAATCTTCGGACTGACTATGTTTGAACGATTCCTGTGACACTAGTTATAGATTCCGATGATTCACTTCAGGTTTAGTGTATCCCTTGGACCTTCTTATTGACGATGAAACACAGAAATTGCATCAGAATTAAATAGAAAAGGCACAATGCCGATTTTAGTACAAGAAGACTGTCTCTTCCTACTGTCTATGTTTTGAACCATTCCTGTGACACTAGTTATGGAATCCGATGCTTCACTTCAGGTTTACTGTTTCCCTTGGACCTTCTTATTGACGATGAAACACAGAAATTTCATCGGAATTAAATACAAAAGGCACAATGCCGACTTAAGTACAAGAAGACTGACTCCTCTTACTGACTATATCTTGATCCATTCCTGTGCCACTAGTTATAGATTCCGATGCTTCACTTCAGGTTTACTGTATCCCATAGACCTTCTTATTGACGATGAAACACAGAAATTGCATCGGAATTAAATACAATAGGCACAAGGCCGACTTAAGTACAAGAAGACTGACTCTTCTTACTGACTATGTTTTGAACCATTCCTGTGACTCTAGTTATAGATCCTGATGCTTCACTTCAGGTTTACTGTATCCCTTGGACCTTCGTATTGACGATAAAACACAGAAATCGCATCGGAATTAAATACAAAAGGCACAATGCCGACTTAAGTACAAGAAGACTGACTCTTCTTACTGACTAAGATTTGAACCATTCCTGTGACATTAGTTGTAGATTCCGATGCTTCACTTCAGGTTTACTGAATCCCTCTGACCTTCTTATTAACGATGAAACACAGAAATTGCATCGGAATTAAATACAAAAGGCACAATGCCGACTTAAGTACAATAAGACTGACTCTTCTTACTGACTATATTTTGAACCATTCCTGTGACACTAGTTATAGGTTCCGATGCCTCACTTCAGATTTACTGTTTCCCTTAGACCTTCTTACTGACGATGAAACACAGAAATTGCATCGGAATTAAATACAAAAGGCACAATGCCGACTTAAGTACAAGTGACACTAGTTATAGATTACGATGCTTTACTTCAGGTTTATTGTATCCCTCCGACCTTCTTATTAACGATGAAACACAGAAATTGCGTCGGAATTAAATACAAAAGGCACAATGCCGACTAAAGTACAAGAAGACTGACTCTTCTTACTGACTATGTCTTGAACCATTCCTGTGACACTACTTATAGATTCCGATGTTTCACTTCAGGTTTACTGTATCCCTAGGACCTTCGTATTGACGATGAAACACAGAAATTGCATCGGAACTAAGTACAAAAGGCAAAATGCCGACTTCAGTACAAGAAGACTGACTCTTCCTACTGTCTATGTTTTGAACCATTCCTGTGACATTAGTTATAGATTCCGATGCTTCACTTCAGGTTTACTGTATCCCTTGGACCTTCGTATTGACGATGAAACACAGAAATTGCTTCGGAATTAAATACAAAAGGCACAATGCCGATTTAAGTAAAAGGAGACTGTCTCTTCCTACTGTCTATGTTTTGAACCATTCCTGTGACACTAGTTATGGATTCCGATGCTTCACTTCAGGTTTACTGTATCCCTTGGACCTTCTTATTGACGGTGAAACACAGAAATTGCATCGGAATTAAATACAAAAGGCACAATGCCGGCGTAAGTACAAGAAGACTGACTCCTCTTACTGACTATACCTTGATCCATTCCTGTGACACTGGTCATAGATTCCGATGCTTCACTTCAGGTTTACTGTATCCCTTAGACCATCTTATTGCCGATGAAACACAGTAATTGCATCGGAATTAAATACAAAAGGCACAAGGCAGACTTAAGTACAAGAAGACTGACTCTTCTTACTGACTATGTTTTGAACCATTCCTGAGACACTAGTTATGGATCCTGATGCTTCACTTCGGGTTTACTGTATCCCTTGGACCTTCGTATTGACGATAAAACACAGAAATCGCATCGGAATTAAATACAAAAGGCACAATACCGACTTAAGTACAAGAAGACTGACTCTTCTTACTGACTATGATTTGAACCATTCCTGTGACATTAGTTGTAGATTCCGATGCTTCACTTCAGGTTTACTGTATCCCTCTGACCGTATTAACGATGAAACACAGATATTGCATCGGAATTAAATACAAGAGGCAAAATGCCGACTTAACTACAAGAAGACTGAATCTTCGGACTGACTATGTTTGAACGATTCCTGTGACACTAGTTATAGATTCCGATGATTCACTTCAGGTTTAGTGTATCCCTTGGACCTTCTTATTGACGATGAAACACAGAAATTGCATCAGAATTAAATAGAAAAGGCACAATGCCGATTTTAGTACAAGAAGACTGTCTCTTCCTACTGTCTATGTTTTGAACCATTCCTGTGACACTAGTTATGGAATCCGATGCTTCACTTCAGGTTTACTGTTTCCCTTGGACCTTCTTATTGACGATGAAACACAGAAATTTCATCGGAATTAAATACAAAAGGCACAATGCCGACTTAAGTACAAGAAGACTGACTCCTCTTACTGACTATATCTTGATCCATTCCTGTGACACTAGTTATAGATTCCGATGCTTCACTTCAGGTTTACTGTATCCTTTAGACCATCTTAATGCCGATGAAACACAGTAATTGCATCGGAATTAAATACAAAAGGCACAATGCCGACTTAAGTACAATAAGACTGACTCTTCTTACTGACTATGTCTTGAACCATTCCTGTGACACTAGTTATAGATTCCGATGCCTCACTTCAGGTTTACTGTTTCCCTTAGACCTTCTTACTGACGATGAAACACAGAAATTGCATCGGAATTAAATACAAAAGGCACAATGCCGACTTCAGTACAAGAAGACTGACTCTTCTTACTAACTAAGATTTGAACCATTCCTGTGACACTAGTTATAGATTACGATGCTTTACTTCAGGTTTACTGTATCCCCCCGACCTTCTTATTAACGATGAAACACAGAAATTGCGTCGGAATTAAATACAAGAGACACAATGCCGACTTAAGTACAAGAAGACTGACTCTTCTTACTGACTATGGTTTGAACCGTTCCTGTGACACTAGTTGTAGATTCCGATGCTTCACTTCAGGTTTACTGTATCCCTCTGACCTACTTATTAACGATGAAACACAGAAATTGCATCGGAATTAAATACAAAAGGCACAATGCCGACTTAAGTACAAGAAGACTGACTCTTCTTACTGACTATGTTTCGAACACTTCCTGTGACACTAGTTACAGATTTCGATGCTTCACTTCAGGTTTACTGTATCCCTTAGACCTTCTTATTGACGATGAAACACAGAAATTGCATCGGAATTAAATACAAAAGGCGCAATGCCGACTTAAGTACAAGAAGACTGACTCTTCCTACTGACTATAACTTGATCCATTCCTGTGCCAACAGTTATAGATTCCGATGCTTCACTTCAGGATTACTGTATCCCATAGACCTTCTTATTGACGATGAAACACAGAAATTGCATCGGAATTAAATACAAAAGGCACAAGGCCGACTTAAGTACAAGAAGACTGACTCTTCTTACTGACTATGCTTTGAACCATTCCTGTGACACTAGTTATAGATCCTGATGCTTCACTTCAGGTTTACTCTATCCCTTGGACCTTCGTATTGACGATAAAACACAGAAATCGCATCGGAATTAAATACAAAAGGCACAATGCTGACTTAAGTACAAGAAGACTGACTCTTTTACTGACTATGATTTGAACCATTCCTGTGACATTAGTTGTAGATTCCGATGCTTCACTTCAGGTTTACTGTATCCCTCTGACCTTCTTATTAACGATGAAACACAGAAAATGCATCGGAATTAAATACAAGAGGCAAAATACCGACTTAAGTACAAGAAGACTGAATTTTCGGACTGACTATGTTTGAACGATACCTGTGACACTAGTTATAGATTCCGATGACTCACTTCAGGTTTAGTGTATCCCTTGGACCTTCTTGTTGACGATGAAACACAGAAATTACATCAGAATTAAATAGAAAAGGCACAATGCCGATTTAAGTACAAGAAGACTGTCTCTTCCTACTGTCTATGTTTTGAACCATTCCTGTGACACTAGTTATGGATTCCGATGCTTCACTTCAGGTTTACTGTATCCCTTGGACCTTCTTATTGACGATGAAACACAGAAATTGCATCGGAATTAAATACAAAAGGCACAATGCCGACTTTAGTACAAGAAGACTGACTCCTCTTACTGACTATACCTTGATCCATTCCTGTGACACTAGTTATAGATTCCGATGCCTCACTTCAGGTTTACTGTATCCCTTAGACCTTCTTACTGTCGATGATACACAGAAAATGCATCGGAATTAAATACAAAAGGCACAATGCCGACTTAAGAACAAGAAGACTGTCTCTTCTTACTGACTATGATTTGAACCATACCTGTGACACTAGTTATAGATTACGATGCTTTACTTCAGGTTTACTGTATCCCTCCGACCTTCTTATTAACGATGAAACACAGAAATTGCGTCGGAATTAAATACAAAAGACACAATGCCGACTTAAGTACAAGAAGACTGACTCTTCTTACTTACTATGTTTGAACCATTCCTGTGACACTAGTTATAGATTCCGATTCTTCACTTCAGGTTTACTGTATCCCTTGGACCTTCGTATTGACAATGAAATACAGAAATTGCATCGGAATTAAATACAAAAGGCACAATGCCGACTTAAGTACAAGAAGACTGACTCTTCTTACTGACTATGGTTTGAACCGTTCCTGTGACACTAGTTGTAGATTCCGATGCTTCACTTCAGGTTTACTGTATCCCTCTGACCTTCTTATTAACGATGAAACACAGAAATTGCATCGGAATTAAATACAAAAGGCACAATGCCGACTTAAGTACAAGAAGACTGACTCTTCTTACTGACTATGTTTTGAACAATTCCTGTGACACTAGTTATAGATCCTGATGCTTCACTTCAGGTTTACTGTATTCCTTGGACCTTCGTATTGACGATAAAACACAGAAATCGCATCGGAATTAAATACAAAAGGCACAATGCCGACTTAAGTACAAGAAGACTGACTCTTCTTACTGACTATGATTTGAACCATTCCTGTGACATTAGTTGTAGATTCCGATGCTTGACTTCAGGTTTACTGTATCCCCCTGACCTTCTTATTAACGATGAAACACAGATATTGCATCGGAATTAAATACAAAAGGCACAATGCCGACTTAAGTACAATAAGACTGACTCTTCTTACTGACTATGTTTTGACCATTCCTGTGACACTAGTTATAGATTCCGATGCCTCACTTCAGGTTTACTGTTTCCCTTAGACCTTCTTACTGACGATGAAACACAGAAATTGCATCGGAATTAAATGCAAAAGGCACAATGCCGACTTAAGTACAAGAAGACTGACTCTTCTTACTGACTATGATTTGAAACATTCCTGTGACACTAGTTATAGATTACGATGCTTTACTTCAGGTTTACTGTATCCCTTCGACCTTCTTATTAACGATGAAACACAGAAATTGCGTCGGAATTAAATACAAAAGACACAATGCCGACTTAAGTACCAGAAGACTGACTCTTCTTACTGACTATGTTTTGAACCATTCCTGTGACACTAGTTATAGATTCCGATTTTTCACTTCAGGTTTACTGTATCCCTTGGACCTTCGTATTGACGATGAAATACAGAAATTGCATCGGATGTAAATACAAAAGGCACAATGCCGACTTAAGTACAAGAAGACTGACTCTTCTTACTGACTATGGTTTGAACCGTTCCTGTGACACTAGTTATAGATTCCGATTCTTCACTTCAGGTTTACTGTATCCGTTGGACCTTCGTATTGACGATGAAACACAGAAATTGCATCAGAATTAAATACAAAAGGCACAATGCCGACTAAAGTTCAAGAAGACTGACTCTTCTTACTGACTATGTCTTGAACCATTCCTGTGACACTACTTATAGATTCCGATGTTTCACTTCAGGTTTACTGTATCCCTAGGACCTTCGTATTGACGATGAAACACAGAAATTGCATCGGAACTAAGTGCAAAAGGCAAAATGCCGACTTCAGTACAAAAAGACTGACTCTTCCTACTGTCTATGTTTTGAACCATTCCTGTGACACTAGTTATAGATTCCGATGCTTCACTTCAGGTTTACTGTATCCCTTGGACCTTCGTATTGACGATGAGACACAGAAATTGCATCGGAATGAAATACAAAATGCACAATGCCGACTTCAGTACAAGAAGACTGACTCTTCTTACTGACTATGATTTGATCCATTCCTGTGACACTAGTTGTAGATTCCGATGCTTCACTTCAGGTTTACTGTATCCCTTAAACCTTCTTATGGACGATGAAACACAGAAATTGCATCGGAATTAAATACAAAAGGCACAATGCCGACTTAAGTACAAGAAGACTGACTCTTCTTACCGACTATGATTTGAACCATTCCTGTGACACTAGTTGTAGATTCCGATGTTTCACTTCAGGTTTACCGTATACCTCTCACCTTCTTATTAACGATGAATCACAGAAATTGCATCGGAAATAAATACAAAAGGCTCAATGCCGACTTAAGTACAAGAAGACTGACTCTTCGTACTGACTATGTTTTGAACCATTCCTGTGACACTAGGTATAGATTCCGATTCTTCACTTCAGGTTTACTGTATCCCTTAGACCTTCTTATTGACGATGAAACACAGAAATTGCATCGGAATTAAATACAAAAGGCACAATGCCGACTTAAGTGCAAGAAGACTGACTCTTCTTACTGACTATGTTTTGAACCATTCCTGTGACACTAGGTATAGATTCCGATTCTTCACTTCAGGTTTACTGTATCCCTTGGACCTTCGTATTGACGATACAATACAGGAATTGCATCGGAATTAAATACTAAAGGCACAATGCCAACTTAAGTACAAGAAGACTGACTCCTCTTACTGACTATGTTTTGAACCATTCCTGTGACACTAGTTACAGATTTCGATGCTTCACTTCAGGTTTACTGTATCCCTTAGACCTTCTTATTGACGATGAAACACAGAAATTGCATCGGAATTAAATACAAAAGGCACAAAGCCGACTTAAGTACAAGACGACTGATTCTTCTTACTGACTATGTCTTGATCCATTCCTGTGCCACTAGTTATAGATTCCGATGCTTCACTTCGGGTTTACTGTATCCCATAGACCTTCCTATTGACGCTGAAACACAGAAATTGCATCGGAATTAAATGCAAAAGGCACAAGGCCGACTTAAGTACAAGAAGACTGACTCTTCTTACTGCCTATGTTTTGAACCATTCCTGTGACACTAGTTATAGATCCTGATGCTTCACTTCAGGTTTACTGTATCCCTTGGACCTTCGTATTGACGATAAAACACAGAAATCGCATCGGAATTAAATACAAAAGGCACAATGCCGCCTTAAGTACAAGAAGACTGACTCTTCTTACTGACTATGATTTGAACCATTCCTGTGACATTAGTTGTAGATTCCGATGCTTGACTTCAGGTTTACTGTATCCCTCTGACCTTCTTATTAACGATGAAACACAGATATTGCATCGGAATTAAATACAAAAGGCACAATGCCGACTTAAGTACAAGAAGACTGACTCTTCTTACTGACTATGTTTCGAACACTTCCTGTGACACTAGTTACAGATTTCGATGCTTCACTTCAGGTTTACTGTATCCCTTAGACCTTCTTATTGACGATGAAACACAGAAATTGCATCGGAATTAAATACAAAAGGCACAATGCCGACTTAAGTACAAGAAGACTGACTCTTCTTACTGACTATATCTTGATCCATTCCTGTGCCACTAGTTATAGATTCCGATGCTTCACTTCAGGTTTACAGTATCCCTTAGACCTTCTTATTGACGATGAAACACAGAAATTGCATCGGAATTAAATACAAAAGGCACAATGCCGACTTAAGTACAAGAAGACTGACTCTTCCTACTGTCTATGTTTTGAACCATTCCTGTGACACTAGTTATAGATTCCGATTCATCACTTCAGGTTTACTGTATCCGTTGGACCTTCGTATTGACGATGAAACACAGAAATCGCATCGGAATTAAATACAAAAGGCACAATGCCGACTTAAGTACAAGAAGACTGACTATTCTTACTGACTATGATTTGAACCATTCCTGTGACATTAGTTGTAGATTCCGATGCTTCACTTCAGGTTTACTGTATCCCTCTGACCTTCTTATTAACGATGAAACACAGAAATTGCATCGGAATTAAATAGAATTAAATACAAAAGACACAATGACGACCTAAGTACAAGAAGACTGACTCTCCTTACTGACTATGCTTTGAACCATTCCTGTGACACTAGTTATAGATTCCGATTCTTCACTTCAGGTTTACTGTATCCCCTGGACCTTCGTATTGACGATGAAATACAGAAATTGCATCGGAATTGAATACAAAAGGCACAATGCCGACTTAAGTACAAGAAGACTGACTCTTCTTACTGACTATGATTTGAACCATTCCTGTGACACTAGTTGTAGATTCCGATGCTTCACCTCAGGTTTACTGTATCGCTCTGACCTACTTATTAACGATGAAACACAGAAATTGCATCGGAATTAAATACAAAAGGCACAATGCCGACTTAAGTACAAGAAGACTGACTCTTCCTACTGTCTATGTTTTGAACCACTCCTGTGACACTAGTTATAGATTCCGATTCTTCACTTCAGGTTTACTGTATCCGTTGGACCTTCGTATTGACGATGAAACACAGAAATCGCATCGGAATTAAATACAAACGGCACAATGCCGACTTAAGTACAAGAAGACTGACTCTTCTTACTGACTATAATTTGAACCATTCCTGTGACATTAGTTGTAGATTCCGATGCTTCACTTCAGGTTTACTGTATCCCTCTGACCTTCTTATTAACGATGAAACACAGAAATTGCATCGGAATTAAATACAAAAGACACAATGACGACCTAAGTACAAGAAGACTGACTCTCCTTACTGACTATGTTTTGAACCATTCCTGTGACACTAGTTATAGATTCCGATTCTTCACTTCAGGTTTACTGTATCCCATGGACCTTCGTATTGACGATGAAATACAGAGATTGCATCGGAATTAAATACAAAAGGCACAATGCCGACTTAAGTACAAGAAGAATGACTCTTCTTACTGACTATGATTTGAACCATTCCTGTGACACTAGTTATGGATTCCGATGCTTCACTTCAGGTTTACTGTATCCCTTGGACCTTCTTATTGACGATGAAACACAGAAATAGCATCGGAATTAAATACAAAAGGCAGAATGCCGACTTAAGTACAAGAAGACTGACTCTTCTTACTGACTATAACTTGAACCATTCCTGTGTCACTAGTTATAGATTCCGACGCTTCACTTCAGATTTACTGTATCCCTTGGACATTCGTATTGACGATGAAACCCAGAAATTGCATCAGAATTAAATACAAAAGGCACAATGCCGACTAAAGTTCAACAAGACTGACTCTTCTTACTGACTATGTCTTGAACCATTCCTGTGACACTACTTATAGATTCCGATGTTTCACTTCAGGTTTACTGTATCCCTAGGACCTTCGTATTGACGATGAAACACAGAAATTGCATCGGAACTAAGTGCAAAAGGCAAAATGCCGACTTCAGTACAAGAAGAATGACTCTTCCTACTGTCTATGTTTTGAACCATTCCTGTGACACTAGTTATAGATTCCGATGCTTCACTTCAGGTTTACTGTATCCCTTGGACCTTCGTATTGACGATGAGACACAGAAATTGCATCGGAATGAAATACCAAATGCACAATGCCGACTTAAGTACAAGAAGACTGACTCTTCTTACTGACTATGATTTGATCCATTCCTGTGACACTAGTTGTAGATTCCGATGCTTCACTTCAGGTTTACTGTATCCCTTAGACCTTCTTATGGACGATGAAACACAGAAATTGCATCGGAATTAAATACAAAAGGCACAATGCCGACTTAAGTACAAGAAGACTGACTCTTCGTACCGACTATGATTTGAACCATTCCTGTGACACTAGTTGTAGATTCCGATGCTTCACTTCAGGTTTACCGTATACCTCTCACCTTCTTATTAACGATGAAACACAGAAATTGCATCGGAAATAAATACAAAAGGCACAATGCCGACTTAAGTACAAGAAGACTGACTCTTCGTACTGACTATGTTTTGAACCATTCCTGTGACACTAGGTATAGATTCCGATTCTTCACTTCAGGTTTACTGTATCCCTTGAACGTTCTTATTGACGATGAAACGTAGAAATTGCATCGGAATTAAACACAAAAGGCACAATGCCGACTTAAGTACAAGAAGACTGACTCTTCTTACTGACTATGTTTCGAACACTTCCTGTGACACTAGTTACAGATTTCGATGCTTCACTTCAGGTTTACTGTATCCCTTAGACCTTCTTATTGACGATGAAACACAGAAATTGCATCGGAATTAAATACAAAAGGCACAATGCCGACTTAAGTACAAGAAGACTGACTCTTCTTACTGACTATATCTTGATCCATTCCTGTGCCACTAGTTATAGATTCCGATGCTTCACTTCAGGTTTACAGTATCCCTTAGACCTTCTTATTGACGATGAAACACAGAAATTGCATCGGAATTAAATACAAAAGGCACAATGCCGACTTAAGTACAAGAAGACTGACTCTTCCTACTGTCTATGTTTTGAACCATTCCTGTGACACTAGTTATAGATTCCGATTCTTCACTTCAGGTTTACTGTATCCGTTGGACCTTCGTATTGACGATGAAACACAGAAATCGCATCGGAATTAAATACAAAAGGCACAATGCCGACTTAAGTACAAGAAGACTGACTATTCTTACTGACTATGATTTGAACCATTCCTGTGACATTAGTTGTAGATTCCGATGCTTCACTTCAGGTTTACTGTATCCCTCTGACCTTCTTATTAACGATGAAACACAGAAATTGCATCGGAATTAAATAGAATTAAATACAAAAGACACAATGACGACCTAAGTACAAGAAGACTGACTCTCCTTACTGACTATGCTTTGAACCATTCCTGTGACACTAGTTATAGATTCCGATTCTTCACTTCAGGTTTACTGTATCCCCTGGACCTTCGTATTGACGATGAAATACAGAAATTGCATCGGAATTGAATACAAAAGGCACAATGCCGACTTAAGTACAAGAAGACTGACTCTTCTTACTGACTATGATTTGAACCATTCCTGTGACACTAGTTGTAGATTCCGATGCTTCACCTCAGGTTTACTGTATCGCTCTGACCTACTTATTAACGATGAAACACAGAAATTGCATCGGAATTAAATACAAAAGGCACATTGCCGACTTAAGTACAAGAAGACTGACTCTTCCTACTGTCTATGTTTTGAACCACTCCTGTGACACTAGTTATAGATTCCGATTCTTCACTTCAGGTTTACTGTATCCGTTGGACCTTCGTATTGACGATGAAACACAGAAATCGCATCGGAGTTAAATACAAACGGCACAATGCCGACTTAAGTACAAGAAGACTGACTCTTCTTACTGACTATAATTTGAACCATTCCTGTGACATTAGTTGTAGATTCCGATGCTTCACTTCAGGTTTACTGTATCCCTCTGACCTTCTTATTAACGATGAAACACAGAAATTGCATCGGAATTAAATACAAAAGACACAATGACGACCTAAGTACAAGAAGACTGACTCTCCTTACTGACTATGTTTTGAACCATTCCTGTGACACTAGTTATAGATTCCGATTCTTCACTTCAGGTTTACTGTATCCCATGGACCTTCGTATTGACGATGAAATACAGAGATTGCATCGGAATTAAATACAAAAGGCACAATGCCGACTTAAGTACAAGAAGAATGACTCTTCTTACTGACTATGATTTGAACCATTCCTGTGACACTAGTTATGGATTCCGATGCTTCACTTCAGGTTTACTGTATCCCTTGGACCTTCTTATTGACGATGAAACACAGAAATAGCATCGGAATTAAATACAAAAGGCAGAATGCCGACTTAAGTACAAGAAGACTGACTCTTCTTACTGACTATAACTTGAACCATTCCTGTGTCACTAGTTATAGATTCCGACGCTTCACTTCAGATTTACTGTATCCCTTGGACATTCGTATTGACGATGAAACCCAGAAATTGCATCAGAATTAAATACAAAAGGCACAATGCCGACTAAAGTTCAACAAGACTGACTCTTCTTACTGACTATGTCTTGAACCATTCCTGTGACACTACTTATAGATTCCGATGTTTCACTTCAGGTTTACTGTATCCCTAGGACCTTCGTATTGACGATGAAACACAGAAATTGCATCGGAACTAAGTGCAAAAGGCAAAATGCCGACTTCAGTACAAGAAGAATGACTCTTCCTACTGTCTATGTTTTGAACCATTCCTGTGACACTAGTTATAGATTCCGATGCTTCACTTCAGGTTTACTGTATCCCTTGGACCTTCGTATTGACGATGAGACACAGAAATTGCATCGGAATGAAATACCAAATGCACAATGCCGACTTAAGTACAAGAAGACTGACTCTTCTTACTGACTATGATTTGATCCATTCCTGTGACACTAGTTGTAGATTCCGATGCTTCACTTCAGGTTTACTGTATCCCTTAGACCTTCTTATGGACGATGAAACACAGAAATTGCATCGGAATTAAATACAAAAGGCACAATGCCGACTTAAGTACAAGAAGACTGACTCTTCGTACCGACTATGATTTGAACCATTCCTGTGACACTAGTTGTAGATTCCGATGCTTCACTTCAGGTTTACCGTATACCTCTCACCTTCTTATTAACGATGAAACACAGAAATTGCATCGGAAATAAATACAAAAGGCACAATGCCGACTTAAGTACAAGAAGACTGACTCTTCGTACTGACTATGTTTTGAACCATTCCTGTGACACTAGGTATAGATTCCGATTCTTCACTTCAGGTTTACTGTATCCCTTGAACGTTCTTATTGACGATGAAACGTAGAAATTGCATCGGAATTAAACACAAAAGGCACAATGCCGACTTAAGTACAAGAAGACTGACTCTTCTTACTGACTATGTTTTGAACTATTCCTGTGACACTAGTTATAAATTCCGATGCTTCACTTCAGGTTTACTGTATCCCTTAGACCTTCTTATTGACGATGAAACACAGAAATTGCATCGGAATTAAATACAAAAGGCACAATGCCGACATAAGTGCAAGAAGACTGACTCTTCTTACTGACTATGTTTTGAACCATTCCTGTGACACTAGGTATAGATTCCGATTCTTCACTTCAGGTTTACTGTATCCCTTGGACCTTCGTATTGACGATACAATACAGGAATTGCATCGGAATTAAATACAAAAGGCACAATGCCAACTTAAGTACAAGAAGACTGACTCCTCTTACTGACTATGTTTTGAACCATTCCTGTGACACTAGTTACAGATTTCGATGCTTCACTTCAGGTTTACTGTATCCCTTAGACCTTCTTATTGACGATGAAACACAGAAATTGCATCGGAATTAAATACAAAAGGCACAATGCCGACTTAAGTACAAGAAGACTGACTCTTCTTACTGACTATGTCTTGATCCATTCCTGTGCCACTAGTTATAGATTCCGATGCTTCACTTCGGGTTTACTGTATCCCATAGACCTTCCTATTGACGCTGAAACACAGAAATTGCATCGGAATTAAATGCAAAAGGCACAAGGCCGACTTAAGTACAAGAAGACTGACTCTTCTTACTGACTATGATTTGAACCATTCCTGTGACATTAGTTGTAGATTCCGATGCTTCACTTCAGGTTTACTGTATCCCTCTGACCTTCTTATTAACGATGAAACACAGATATTGCATCGGAATTAAATACAAAAGGCACAATGCCGACTTAAGTACAATAAGACTGACTCTTCTTACTGACTATGTTTTGACCATTCCTGTGACACTAGTTATAGATTCCGATGCCTCACTTCAGGTTTACTGTTTCCCTTAGACCTTCTTACTGACGATGAAACACAGAAATTGCATCGGAATTAAATACAAAAGGCACAATGCCGACTTAAGTACAAGAAGACTGACTCTTCTTACTGACTATGATTTGAAACATTCCTGTGACACTAGTTATAGATTACGATGCTTTACTTCAGGTTTACTGTATCCCTTCGACCTTCTTATTAACGATGAAACACAGAAATTGCGTCGGAATTAAATACAAAAGACACAATGCCGACTTAAGTAGCAGAAGACTGACTCTTCTTACTGACTATGTTTTGAACCATTCCTGTGACACTAGTTATAGATTCCGATTTTTCACTTCAGGTTTACTGTATCCCTTTATAAAGGCACATTTGCATGCCGAGCGTGAGTTTCCTCGGAAACGCGAGATATTAATTAAATAAATAATCAGTGACAAATAAATAAAGCCTATGGCACACAACTGCAGCGCTGTGTCGCTGATAAAACAAAAGTACATTTTCGTTAGTCGTATGTTTGATTAAAAAAAAAAAAGGAAGAGCTCTCGTTGAAGTGGTGCGAGAAGCACGTATTTTAGTTTATTGTCTGGCACACCGCCATATTTCATGATATAGAAAATTACTGCGAGTTGCAACCATACTAGGCACTCGATTCTGAAAAGAATTTATATTTATAAAAGTAAGTAGGATTATGAACTGTAGGCTTATTCATTGAATATATCTGATTTAACTAACTGTGTAATTTTTTGTTTAGTAGACAATCACCTCTGTACGACGTTTTGGCATGGCTGGCAAATTATTGTAATATTGAGATTTAGTTTATGAGTCCGCACCTACCGCAGCAGTCTTTGGAAACGATTTAATTACGAAGTCCGATTATTTCAGTTTTATTTCACGGTCAACTACGAGTAACATTGCCTTTACGAAAAAGCCATTGTCAAGCGTCTGATACCGAATAATCAAAACCTGACGACTCATAGGAGAGCCAATCATACAGATAAAAATAATTAATATTTTATTTTATTTTATTTTATTTTATTTATTTTATATTGGCGACTGCGTGTCGGACTTGTTATTTTGTCATTTGTTACATTGTTCTCTTTGTTTCATGTGAAAAATCAACCTTCTGGTCCTGGACTTGACTATATGAGAAATAAAAAAAAATCAGAAGATATTTGCCAATTATAAAATTTTGCGGGAAGACGCAAAGAAGCTTCCAGCAAAATAAGGTAAGACGCAGCATCTTTGCATTAGCAGGCTTGACCAGACGTATAATTCAGTGTATTAGCTTTTCAGTAAAATTCTGTAGTGTTTCTTTTCCGCATAACAGTTTCAGTGATAAATTCCATTCTCAGTATTTTTCCTTAAACAATAACGTATGTAACAATACCAATACACGAGTGTACAATATGGCCGACTTCTGTACGATATCATGTAACATGGCCAGCAGCCATTACCAATAATCTCAAATTCAGTTTATATTTTTAAATTAACAGACAGCCATTGTTGCTACGACCGATTCATGCTCAACTGCATTTTATTTTAAAACCAGTGTCAAACATTAATTTCTTGAAATATATAGCACGTGTGGCATGGTAATAACTAGAAAACAATACGCAAAAATGGAACAGCAAAGACGTACTATTCAGACGCAATCCGACTCGGACGAGAGACAAATGTTAGAAAATGACTTTACGACAGCAACCGGTAGTGACGATACATCAAATATTGACGCAAGTGTCAACGGAAATTTTGACAATAGGCCGTCCACCACAAAAATTTCAAAGTCTCAGTCAGAGCCCATGTTAATGCATGACGTCACGTCTAATGACGCGGCGGGGGCAGAGACCTTGCAAACAGTAAACATTGCCAACATGTTACAAATGCTAATGAAACAAAACGCAGAAAATATGGCAACCTTAAGGATGCAGAACGCGGAAAACATGGCAACCTTAAAGACACAAAATGAACAGTTAAAGACACAAAATGACGAAATTAAATCTGATCTCATAGCAATCAAGGCATGTAATGACACTTTGTGTAAACGTGTGGAACTTATAGACGCCACACTGACCGAACAGATGACTGAACTCAGTACGAAATTTTCCAAGCTTAATACGAGACAAGAAAAGACTACAAATGACGTAGCACTTTTACAGAAACAATTAAAAAACCTTAATGTCACGTGTGAAGCTCTTACTGAACAAATTCAAACATATCCTTCAGTACACGACAACCTTGAAAAACGAATTACTGACGTGCAGAATAAATTTGACGATGTTGAACAACACCTGACTGACATCTTACAATCTGATGCCACAGCTCATTTTCAAAATATTAATAAAGAATTTCATGATTGGGTAGTCAACAAAGACAAACATTTTGATAGATGCTTACATGAAAATTTACCAACAATTGTGCACGACTCCGTAGCGGAATACATCACTAATAACAAACAGCTGATTAGTGACGCAGTACAATCCGTCACTGCACCCATGAGACAATTCACCGATCAACCACAGTCTGAATGTAACGAAAATATCAGTCAAAATGTACAGTTCAGAAATCAATATACATTCGAGTATGACGCACACATACCGCACACAACATACACACAAGAACAAAACACACCACGACAACAACACATACCACAACGTGCAAACACAAACACAAGGTATTATCATGGTAAACCACAGCAACATTATCGTAATTACTCGCCAGCTGAGCATTGCAGTAATTACAGTGGAACAAATCCATATCATAATGCAAAGGAAGAAGAAAGCTTAATAAAACACAGGCAATTTCAGGCTTTTATCCCAGAGAAACGAACCATTCATCCGGTGATTTTTCTTAAATCTTTTAGTAACGCATTTCCACGCACTTGGAGTGACCGGAAAAAGATTTCATATATTGTCGGTTACATCCAAGGCGATGCAGCTGTCTGGGCATACAGTCAAGCTGACGTATGTACCACGTACAGTGAGTTTGAGCGTGCCTTTCTGAACAAATTCTGGTCGCAATCCGTCCAGGAGCGACTCAGGAGACAAATTTTAGAACCTGAAACTTTTAACAGTAAAAATGGTAACTTACGCAGATATTTTGAAAAATACTTGAACATGGGACATTTTTTAGACGAACCAGTCGCAACACGTGATATACTCCGAGCGTTGAAGGCCAAATTGCCTTTCAACATTAAGGAAAAACTTCTACATATCCCGGATGACGATTCAGATTATTTTTTAACAGCTTTAGATTCGGTTGACATGTTACTTGAAGATCAGCGCTTCGCGCGGCAAAACAGCAGCCACAATGTTTACACTAGTGGTATGCAAAACATGCAGGCTTGCCAACACAATTCTGGCGCGCCCACAGTTGGATACGCGGTACAACAAAAACAGCAAACTCACATGCCGTCTCAGTACGGAAATCAAAATCAACACGCGTATTCCAATACGAACAATAGTTACAACAGTAATAACATTTCATGCGGCAATCCATACAAAAGGCACCGCGGTAATAACTGCAACGGTAACAACGGATACAAAGGTAATAACAAAAACACAAACAGAAATAGAAATAATAATAACTACGAGCCAAGACAGCATCAAGGTTGGACTCGTAACGATCAGTACTTTCATTCAAACTCTGCTTTACCACAGCAGTCACCAGGTCAAAATTGGAGCATACCTTACGACCGACAGGTAAGTTATAATGCGCAACAGCAACAACAACCGCAAAAGTTTGGAGATCATAATAGGCAATATCCGAATGTGAATATAATAGAAATGACACCTGATGCACAACCTCAATCTGTGTCAGTACCTAGTACAAATGATAATCCAACAAACTAGAAACAGTCACTACTTTGCCCCAGGTCGTGGCTGAAGAATCCTTGGGGGGCGGCTTCAATGTTAATCAGTTATTTGACACCACACTTGAACAACAGAATAATGATATGCCGAGTAATTCTAAACAAAAACTACCTGTTTTATTTATAAGATACAACCACAATAACAATATATCAGATGAACTTTTACAAGACAGTACACAATGTCGTTTAAACACAAATGAAATTGTTTTAGCATCCACTACTGGTGTAGTAGGTGGGATTCCAACTACTATTATCCTAGATACAGGTGCAGCTGTGAGCGTTTTATCTTTTAATTTTTATAAAAAGATGTGTGAATTGGAACCTGTGCCTGAGTTTCCTGCCCAAAACTGTAAAATAACTACTGCACTAGGTAATAAGTCATGTAGGGTTACGAAGCAAGTTTTTGTAAACGTTAAAATAGGTAATGGAACCGTACAATGGCCATTCCTGGTTGTACAAAACCTTGTGACAAATTGCATATTAGGAATAGATATTATGAGCGAGAAGGACTGCATTATAGACTTCTCCAAAGGTAAATGTATTTTAAATGATAAAAGCAGGGTAATTATTATTGATTTGGACAGGAGAACTCTAAAGCATGACAAACACTGTACAGGGTACAAGGTTCAGTTAGTACTTGACAAAGACATTCAAGACATGCAAACACACTCATCTGACAGAGAGCTAATGGACTTGAAAACATTGCTTGATCATAAGATAAGTGAAGCTACAGCTCTCAGTGTACATGAACGTATAAAACTACAGGAAGTGTTATCCAAATATTTACAAGTTTTTACCAAACGATTAGGTGTTATCAACACGTATGTGTACAAGATTGAAGTTAAGCCTCACAAGATCTTCTACCATGAGACATATAACGTACCGTTATCTCAACGACCTGCTGTGTGGCAAGAATTAAAACAAATGTTAGACTGGAAGGTCATTGAACCATCCACCTCACCTTATTGTAGTCCTCTACTTGTTGTCAAAAAATCAAATGGAGGCATTAGGTTAGTGTTAGACGCACGAGCTATTAATGAAATAATTTTACCGGTTCACACAAAACCTGAAAATTTAGAAGAGCAATTACAGAAATTTCTAGATGCAAAATATTTTTCCACAATAGATCTCGCTAATTCGTTTTGGCAGGTGGGTATCACTCCTGATTCTCGGAAATATACTGCATTTATGTTCGGGGGGCGAACCTATCAGTTTTGTGTTCTACCCTTCGGACTGAATGTCAGCTCTGGGGTATTCATTACAGCCCTGGATACCGTGCTTGGCGACGATTTAGTTGAGACAGTCACACACTATGTAGATGATATACTGATAGCTACACAATCCTGGAATGAACACGTTGACACACTTCAAAGAATTTTAGAAAAATTTGCACAAGCTGGAGTCACAGCCAACCTAAGAAAATCAAAATTTGGTTGCAGTGAGATAAAGTATTTAGGACATATCATTAATTCACAGGGCATACGTCCGGATCCCAGTAAATTAGATGCTATCAGAAACTTTCCTAGCCCTCGAACTAAAAAGCAGTTAAAATCATTCCTTGGGCTATGTTCATTTTTCAGACGTTTTTTGCCACAACCACTTTTGAACAGTAAACATCTGCTAAATCTACTCAGAAGGAATCAAGTTTGGATCTGGTCGGAACAGTGCCAGAATGACTTTAATACAATTAAACATGCTTTAGTGAATGCTAACATATTGAGCCATCCAGATTTCAATTTAGATTTTTGTATGACTTGTGACGCTTCACGTACAGGCTTGGGCTGTTGCTTATTTCAAGTTGTAAAGAATAAAGAGGAGGAACAGATAAGAATTATTGGGTTTGCGAGTCGCACTCTAACTGAATGTGAGCGTACATACTCCGCTACTGAGTTAGAAACACTTTCCATAGTATGGGCATTCAAGAAATTCAATTATTATTTATTTGGAAAACATACGGTAATTTACACCGATCACCAGGCCCTGACATTTTTGTTAACTTGTAAACTTGTACATCCTAGACTATCACGATGGGCAGTTACACTTCAGAACTACTCTTTTGAAATTAAGTACATAAGAGGTAAGGACAACACCATTGCAGACACTTTGTCTAGACTTCCACAAGGTATGAATGATACCAACAGTGACTTAGAAAATATAAATGACTACAGGATTCTCTTAATGCAAGACAAGCAGTATCACCAATATTATATTGATATGTGCAGAAACATGGCTGAATTACAAAAATCTGATCCTCACTGGTATAAGATAATAACATTACTGGTAGAAAAACACAACCATCCTTTGACTAAGTATTACAAGTTACACAATGATGTGTTATTTTACCGCCGACATCCAAATGCTACTAACTGGTGTGTATGCATTCCCAAAGAGTCTGAACGTAATCTAATTTGGCACACACACTTAGTTTGGGGTCATTATGGGACGAAAAAGTGTTTGGCAAAGCTCAGTACATACTGTTATTTTAGCAATATGAGAAGAAAAATTTACAGGGAACTAAAAACATGTGTCATATGTCAAAAATCAAAACCTCAGAATTTATCCACAAAAACAGATTTACATTCTATTTTACCTGGTAGACCCCTGGAAATTCTGTGTACTGACATTAGTGGACCGCATCCAGCAAGCTCTGGAGGCGTCAAATATATCTTAGCTTTTTACGATATATTTTCTAAACACGTAAAACTTTATGCTTTAAAATCCGCCACTGCAAATGCTATAATACGAAGATTCTCAAGTGATTACCTGACGCACGTGGGAAAACCTAAAGCAATTCTGTCAGATAATGCAGCATACTACTCTGGGTACAAATGGAGAAATTTCTTGAAGGACAATAACATTAAAAGTATATTTATTTCGAGGTTTAGTCCACAATGTAACGCGACTGAGAGACTTTTCCGAGAATTAAATCGATTCATGAGGACCTATATTTCATCAAAACATACTAATTGGGTGTCCTACCTAAGTCTTTTCGAAGACGTACACAATAACTTAAATATTTACGATACAAATTACACACCTAACGAGATCATGTTCAATTGCAAACAGAACGATCAGTGGATAGAACCATTACCTAAGTTGTCAGACAAGGAAATCACACCTGAACAGAAAATAAAAGAAGTATTGACTACGCTGACACATCACGCACAGATACGAAACAAACATCACAGAAACATAATAAAAAGAAAACAAAAATTCGAGGTAGGAATGCTTGTACTACTTCGTACTCATCATAAATCTGTTGCACTCAAACGACGCAACGCTAAGTGGCGTCTGCTATATGAAGGACCTTATATAATTGTTAACATACCGCACCCTGGTGCGTATCTGTTACAACATCGTAGAACTAACAAAATTATTGGGCTATACGCACACCGAGATCTTAGAGCATTTCATGCTGAATAATGTAAAAGTCATACCCATCAAAATATTGCTAAGCAACTCGAAAAACTCTGTTGCTACAACACAGATAATAAGTAGTATAGAAATTTTCATTTCAGCGTTCCAGAGTCGCAGTTGAAGACAGAAGAACTTTTCTTTCAACGCCGCGGTTCCACCGAGAAGACTGAATATTAAAGTAAAATTTATGATTACGTAGCAGTGAATGATATATAAATTTTTCACGGAATATTTGTGACTGTAGGTACCACTGACTTGCTATGACACCTGACGAACCGACAGACGTCATCTGTGAAGCGATCTTTTACTTCGAGAAATAGATTAGACGCACATCTCTCAGCAAGAAAAGCATCTACCAGTAGTCAAGGCCACACAGACACACTACACACACGCACAAAACGCGAGGAATCGAACATTTTCTCTCTCTTACTATTTTGAATATTTATTGAGTAGTGAAAACGCCTGGTCTTGCCTACTGATGTAATGAATGTTGTGTCTAACCTATCTTAATTTCAGATGACATCACAAAAAACATCGATAATATCCCAGCAAAACCGCTAAAGAGGATGTAAATATCTGCAATTCATGTAATCAAATATGACACAATGTAATAACCTATAGCTATGTAATGATGATGTAAACATGTTTATGTGCAACTGTATTATGTTTATGCTAAGAAAATATGTGACGTGTGTATGTATTATTACTTATGTTTTTTTTTAAACTGATGTATAATGTAACTGTTACTGTGTGAAAATTTGAACGATAACGAGTGCCAAAATGTGAAAAACTTTTTTTTAAAAAAAAAAAAAAAAAAAAAATTGCGTAGTGAACCACTATTCACGGACATTAACGTACATTACTAAGTCTGCAACTACGCAGAAACCTATGTGAAAGAAACTGTTAATGACATTCATGATGCATCGTACCTTTGTTAACGCGATGAACGATTTCTTCGATGAGTAACCACGAACATTTAGGTGAGCTATATTTAAAAAAAAAACTGAATATGTGAAGTGCATAATTCGTGCATCGTCTAGCGACATTACTACAGTACCCAACTTCAAGATGTTAACTGGATTAAATGGACACAAAGTGCCTGTCCAGAAAACAACACGACGGGTGGAAGAATTTTGGTTGGAACTTCAGGGAATGAAATGTTCTCGAAATGTGACGGACACGCTTACCTGGACTGTCCAAGGATCGACGCCAGCTATGTGCCGTCCGAGGTTCTGCAACCAAGCTTCCACGGAATATCGAAAACGAACTGCATATGGACTAATTACTCGACGGGTCACGTCTGATCTGTAATAAACAATGCTTTTTGTCACAACGAACTGCATCACAACGACTATAATGGAAATAGGAAATGGACATGCTTATGTATCAATCACGTTGTTATACAACGATGTTACTGTGATCAAAAAAAACTTTACCACGACGATACTAACCTGTAAAAAATTATTGTGCAGCAGATGAATATGAACTGTGATAACGACACCATGTGTATAGGTCAACGCACCTGAAAAATACGGACATTTTTCTTTGAAGCATTTCATTGCTATGCTATGTAACTAAGAACATTCAACAATCTAAAGTTGTATTGTATTATAACAAATATTGTAATTTTAAAACTAAGTTACCTGTCATAGAATGTAGTCTTCATATGTAATCTTGGTGGAATATTTTCTTTGTGCAACGACTAAGAAATGCGCGCGCACACGAACAATATGAACTGCAATACTGTGCCGCGTGATCTAAATTTACGAAATAACGGCAGTGCCGTAGTTACACAGACGCTTCTGCGCATGCGCGCACTCTGTTTTGCCAACATAAGAACTTTTTCGGCGCACGCGCGTCATTCAAATTTTGTATATAATATACAGTATAATGTAAGTCATGTAAATAGTTGTAGATAACTTAGATTTTCTTGTGCCTTTAGGTGAATTGCTCGCCTGCAGGTGTGTCCTTTCGCCTCGCAATTCAGGGGGCAATATAAAGGCACATTTGCATGCCGAGCGTGAGTTTCCTCGGAAACGCGAGATATTAATTAAATAAATAATCAGTGACAAATAAATAAAGCCTATGGCACACAACTGCAGCGCTGTGTCGCTGATAAAACAAAAGTACATTTTCGTTAGTCGTATGTTTGATTAAGAAAAAAAAAGGAAGAGCTCTCGTTGAAGTGGTGCGAGAAGCACGTATTTTAGTTTATTGTCTGGCACACCGCCATATTTCATGATATAGAAAATTACTGCGAGTTGCAACCATACTAGGCACTCGATTCTGAAAAGAATTTATATTTATAAAAGTAAGTAGGATTATGAACTGTAGGCTTATTCATTGAATATATCTGATTTAACTAACTGTGTAATTTTTTGTTTAGTAGACAATCACCTCTGTACGACGTTTTGGCATGGCTGGCAAATTATTGTAATATTGAGATTTAGTTTATGAGTCCGCACCTACCGCAGCAGTCTTTGGAAACGATTTAATTACGAAGTCCGATTATTTCAGTTTTATTTCACGGTCAACTACGAGTAACATTGCCTTTACGAAAAAGCCATTGTCAAGCGTCTGATACCGAATAATCAAAACCTGACGACTCATAGGAGAGCCAATCATACAGATAAAAATAATTAATATTTTATTTTATTTTATTTTATTTTATTTATTTTATACCTTGGACCTTCGTATTGACGATGAAATACAGAAATTGCATCGGATGTAAATACAAAAGGCACAATGCCGACTTAAGTACAAGAAGACTGACTCTTCTTACTGACTATGGTTTGAACCGTTCCTGTGACACTAGTTGTAGATTCCGATGCTTCACTTCAGGTTTACTGTATCCCTCTCACCTTCTTATTAACGATGAAACACAGAAATTGCATCGGAATTAAATACAAAAGGCACAATGCCGACTTAAGTACAAGAAGACTGACTCTTCTTACTGACTATGTTTCGAACACTTCCTGTGACACTAGTTACAGATTTCGATGCTTCACTTCAGGTTTACTGTATCCCTTAGACCTTCTTATTGACGATGAAACACAGAAATTGCATCGGAATTAAATACCATAGGCACAATGCCGACTTAAGTACAAGAAGATTGACCCTTCTTACTGACTATACCTTGATCCATTCCTGTGCCAATAGTTATAGATTCCGATGCTTCACTTCAGGTTTACTGTATCCCATAGACCTTCTTATTGACGATGAAACACAGAAATTGCATCGGAATTAAATACAAAAGGCACACGGCCGACTTAAGTACAAGAAGACTGACTCTTCTTACTGACTATGTTTTGAACCATTCCTGTGACACTAGTTATAGATCCTGATGCTTCACTTCAGGTTTACTGTATCCCTTGGACCTTCGTATTGACGATAAAAAACAGAAATCGCATCGGAATTAAATACAAAAGGCACAATGGCGACTTAAGTACAAGAAGACTGTCTCTTCTTACTGACTATGATTTGAACCATTCCTGTGACATTAGTTGTAGATTCCGATGCTTCAATTCAAGTTTACTGTATCCCTCTGACCTTCTTATTAACGATGAAACACAGAAATTGCATCGGAATTAAATACAAAAGGCACAATTTCGACTGAAGTACAAGGAGACTGACTCTTCTTACTGAGTATGCTTTGAACCATTCCTGTGACACTAGTTATAGATTTCGATGCTTCACTTCAGGGTTACTGTATCCCTTAGACCTTCATATTGACGATGAAACACAGAAATTGCATCGGAATTAAATACAAAAGGCACAATGCCGACTTAAGTACAAGAAGAATGACTCTTCTTACTGACTATGATTTGAACCATTCCTGTGACACTAGTTATGGATTCCGATGTTTCACTTCAGGTTTACTGTATCCCTTGGACTTTCTTATTGACGATGAAACACAGAAGTAGCATCATAATTAAATACAAAAGGCACAATGCCGACTTAAGTACAAGAAGACTGACTCTTCTTACTGACTATACCTTGAACCATTCCTGTGTCACTAGTTATAGATTCCGACGCTTCACTTCAGGTTTACTGTATCCCTTGGACATTCGTATTGACGATGAAACACAGAAATTGCATCAGAATTAAATACAAAAGGCACAATGCCGACTAAAGTTCAAGAAGACTGACTCTTCTTACTGACTATGTCTTGAACCATTCCTGTGACACTACTTATAGATTCCGATGTTTCACTTTAGGTTTACTGTATCCCTAGGACCTTCGTATTGACGATGAAACACAGAAATTGCATCGGAACTAAGTGCAAAAGGCAAAATGCCGACTTCAGTACAAGAAGACTGACTCTTCCTACTGTCTATGTTTTGAACCATTCCTGTGACACTAGTTATAGATTCCGATGCTTCACTTCAGGTTTACTGTATCCCTTGGACCTTCGTATTGACGATGAAACACAGAAATTGCATCGGAATGAAATACAAAAGGCACAATGCCGACTTAAGTGCAAGAAGACTGACTCTTCTTACTGACTATGATTTGATCCATTCCTGTGACACTAGTTGTAGATTCCGATGCTTCACTTCAGGTTTACTGTATCCCTCTGACCTTCTTATTAACGATGAAACACAGAAATTGCATCGGAATTAAATACAAAAGGCACAATTTCGACTGAAGTACAAGGAGACTGACTCTTCTTACTGAGTATGCTTTGAACCATTCCTGTGACACTAGTTATAGATTTCGATGCTTCACTTCAGGGTTACTGTATCCCTTAGACCTTCATATTGACGATGAAACACAGAAATTGCATCGGAATTAAATACAAAAGGCACAATGCCGACTTAAGTACAAGAAGAATGACTCTTCTTACTGACTATGATTTGAACCATTCCTGTGACACTAGTTATGGATTCCGATGTTTCACTTCAGGTTTACTGTATCCCTTGGACTTTCTTATTGACGATGAAACACAGAAGTAGCATCATAATTAAATACAAAAGGCACAATGCCGACTTAAGTACAAGAAGACTGACTCTTCTTACTGACTATACCTTGAACCATTCCTGTGTCACTAGTTATAGATTCCGACGCTTCACTTCAGGTTTACTGTATCCCTTGGACATTCGTATTGACGATGAAACACAGAAATTGCATCAGAATTAAATACAAAAGGCACAATGCCGACTAAAGTTCAAGAAGACTGACTCTTCTTACTGACTATGTCTTGAACCATTCCTGTGACACTACTTATAGATTCCGATGTTTCACTTTAGGTTTACTGTATCCCTAGGACCTTCGTATTGACGATGAAACACAGAAATTGCATCGGAACTAAGTGCAAAAGGCAAAATGCCGACTTCAGTACAAGAAGACTGACTCTTCCTACTGTCTATGTTTTGAACCATTCCTGTGACACTAGTTATAGATTCCGATGCTTCACTTCAGGTTTACTGTATCCCTTGGACCTTCGTATTGACGATGAAACACAGAAATTGCATCGGAATGAAATACAAAAGGCACAATGCCGACTTAAGTGCAAGAAGACTGACTCTTCTTACTGACTATGATTTGATCCATTCCTGTGACACTAGTTGTAGATTCCGATGCTTCACTTCAGGTTTACTGTATCCCTCTGACCTTCTTATTAACGATGAAACACAGAAATTGCATCGGAATTAAATACAAATGGCACAACGCCGACTTAAGTACAAGAAAACTGACTCTTCTTACTGACTATGTTTTGAACCATTCCTGTGACACTAGTTATAGATTTCGATGCTTCACTTCAGGTTTACTATATCCCTTGGACCTTCGTATTGACGATGAAACACAGAAATTGCATCGGAATTAAATACAAAAGGCACAATGCCGACTTAAGTACAAGAAGACTGACTCTTCTTACCGACTATGATTTGAACCATTCCTGTGACACTAGTTGTAGATTCGGATGCTTCACTTCAGGTTTACTGTATACCTCTCACCTTCTTATTAACGATGAAACACAGAAATTGCATCGGAAATAAATACAAAAGGCACAATGCCGACTTAAGTACAAGAAGACTGACTCTTCGTACTGACTATGTTTTGAACCATTCCTGTGACACTAGTTATAGATTCCGATGATTCACTTCAGGTTTACTGTATCCCTTGAACGTTCTTATTGACGATGAAACACAGAAATTGCATCGGAATTAAATACAAAAGGCACAATGCCGACTTAAGTACAAGAAGACTGACTCTTCTTACTGACTATGTTTTGAACCATTCCTGTGACACTAGTTATAAATTCCGATGCTTCACTTCAGGTTTACTGTATCCCTTAGACCTTCTTATTGACGATGAAACACAGAAATTGCTTCGGAATTAAATACAAAAGGCACAATGCCGACTTAAGTGCAAGAAGACTGACTCTTCTTACTGACTATGATTTGAACCATTCCTGTGACACTAGGTATAGATTCCGATTCTTCACTTCAGGTTTACTGTATCCCTTGGACCTTCGTATTGACGATACAATACAGGAATTGCATCGGAATTAAATACAAAAGGCACAATGCCAACTTAAGTACAAGAAGACTGACTCCTCTTACTGACTATGTTTTGAACCATTCCTGTGACACTAGTTACAGATTTCGATGCTTCACTTCAGGTTTACTGTATCCCTTAGACCTTCTTATTGACGATGAAACACAGAAATTGCATCGGAATTAAATACAAAAGGCACAATGCCGACTTAAGTACAAGAAGACTGACTCTTCTTACTGACTACATCTTGATCCATTCCTGTGCCACTAGTTATAGATTCCGATGCTTCACTTCAGGTTTACTGTATCCCATAGACCTTCCTATTGACGATGAAACACAGAAATTGCATCGGAATTAAATGCAAAAGGCACAAGGTCGACTTAAGTACAAGAAGACTGACTCTTCTTATTGACTATGTTTTGAACCATTCCTGTGACACTAGTTATAGATCCTGATGCTTCACTTCAGGTTTACTGTATCCCTTGGACCTTCGTATTGACGATAAAACACAGAAATCGCATCGGAATTAAATACAAAAGGCACAATGCCGACTTAAGTGCAAGAAGACTGACTCTTCTTACTGACTATGATTTGAACCATTCCTGTGACATTAGTTGTAGATTCCGATGCTTGACTTCAGGTGTACTGTATCCCTCTGACCTTCTTATTAACGATGAAACACAGATATTGCATCGGAATTAAATACAAAAGGCACAATTCCGACTTAAGTACAAGAAGACTGACTCTTCTTACTGACTATGTTTTGACCATTCCTGTGACACTAGTTATAGATTCCGATGCCTCACTTCAGGTTTACTGTTTCCCTTAGACCTTCTTACTGACGATGAAACACAGAAATTGCATCGGAATTAAATACAAAAGGCACAATGCCGACTTAAGTACAAGAAGAGTGACTCTTCTTACTGACTATGATTTGAACCATTCCTGTGACACTAGTTATAGATTACGATGCTTTACTTCAGGTTTACTGTATCCCTTCGACCTTCTTATTAACGATGAAACACAGAAATTGCGTCGGAATTAAATACAAAAGACACAATGCCGACTTAAGTACCAGAAGACTGACTCTTCTTACTGACTATGTTTTGAACCATCCCTGTGACACTAGTTATAGATTCCGATTTTTCACTTCAGGTTTACTGTATCCCTTGGACCTTCGTATTGACGATGAAATACAGAAATTGCATCGGATGTAAATACAAAAGGCACAATGCCGACTTAAGTACAAGAAGACTGACTCTTCTTACTGGCTATAGTTTGAACCGTTCCTGTGACACTAGTTGTAGATTCCGATGCTTCACTTCAGGTTTACTGTATCCCTCTGACCTTCTTATTAACGATGAAACACAGAAATTGCATCGGAACTAAATACAAAAGGCACAATGCCGACTTAAGTACAAGAAGACTGACTCTTCTTACTGACTATGTTTCGAACACTTCCTGTGACACTAGTTACAGATTTCGATGCTTCACTTCAGGTTTACTGTATCCCTTAGACCTTCTTATTGACGATGAAACACAGAAATTGCATCGGAATTAAATACCAAAGGCAATATGCCGACTTAAGTACAAGAAGACTGACTCTTCTTACTGACTATACCTTGATCCATTCCTGTGGCAATAGTTATAGATTCCGATGCTTCACTTCAGGTTTACTGTATCCCATAGACCCTCTTATTGACGATGAAACACAGAAATTGCATCGGAATTAAATACAAAAGGCACACGGCCGACTTAAGTACAAGAAGACTGACTCTTCTTACTGACTATGTTTTGAACCATTCCTGTGAATCTAGTTATAGATCCTGATGCTTCACTTCAGGTTTACTGTATCCCTTGGACCGTCGTATTGACGATAAAACACAGATATCGCATCGGAATTAAATACAAAAGGCACAATGCCGACTTAAGTACAAGAAGACTGACTCTTCTTACTGACTATGATTTGAACCATTCCTGTGACATTAGTTGTAGATTCCGATGCTTCAATTCAAGTTTACTGTATCCCTCTGACCTTCTTATTAACGATAAAACACAGAAATTGCATCGGAATTAAAAACAAAAGGCACAATTTCGACTGAAGTACAAGGAGACTGACTCTTCTTACTGAGTATGCTTTGAACCATTCCTGTGACACTAGTTATAGATTTAGATGCTTCACTTCAGGTTTACTGTATCCCTTAGACCTTCATATTGACGATGAAACACAGAAATTGCATCGGAATTAAATACAAAAGGCACAATGCCGACTTAAGTACAAGAAGAATGACTCTTCTTACTGACTATGATTTGAACCATTCCTGTGACACTAGTTATGGATTCCGATGCTTCACTTCAGGTTTACTGTATCCCTTGGACCTTCTTATTGACGATGAAACACATAAATAGCATCATAATGAAATACAAAAGGCACAATGCCGACTTAAGTACAAGAAGACTGACTCTTCTTACTGACTATACCTTGAACCATTCCTGTGTCACTAGTTATAGATTCCGACGCTTCACTTCAGGTTTACTGTATCCCTTGGACCTTCGTATTGACGATGAAATACAGAAATTGCATCGGATGTAAATACAAAAGGCACAATGCCGACTTAAGTACAAGAAGACTGACTCTTCTTACTGACTATGGTTTGAACCGTTCCTGTGACACTAGATGTAGATTCCGATGCTTCACTTCAGATTTACTGGATCCCTCTGCCCTTCTTATTAACGATGAAACACAGAAATTGCATCGGAATTAAATACAAAAGGCTCAAAGCTGACTTCAGTACAAGAAGACTGACTCTTCTTACTGACTATGTTTCGAACACTTCCTGTGACACTAGTTACAGATTTCGATGCTTCACTTCAGGTTTACTGTATCCCTTAGACCTTCTTATTGACGATGAAACACAGAAATTGCATCGGAATTAAATAGAAAAGGCACAATGCCGACGTAAGTACAAGAAGGCTGACTCTTCTTACTGACTATATCTTGATCCATTCCTGTGCCACTAGTTATAGATTCCGATGCTTCACTTCAGGTTAACAGTATCCCTTAGACCTTCTTATTGACGATGAAACACAGAAATTGCATCGGAATTAAATACAAAAGGCACAATGCCGACTTAAGTACAAGAAGACTGACTCTTCCTACTGTCTATGTTTTGAACCATTCCTGTGACACTAGTTATAGATTCCGATTCTTCACTTCAGGTTTACTGTATCCGTTAGACCTTCGTATTGACGATGAAACACAGAAATCGCATCGGAATTAAATACAAAAGGCACAATGCCGACATAAGTACAAGAAGACTGACTCTTCTTACTGACTATGATTTTAACCATTCCTGTGACATTAGTTGTAGATTCCGATGCTTCACTTCAGGTTTACTGTATCCCTCTCACCTTCTTATTAACGATGAAACACAGAAATTGCATCGGAATTAAATACAAAAGACACAATGACGACCTAAGTACAAGAAGACTGACTCTCCTTACTGACTATGTTTTGAACCATTCCTGTGACTCTAGTTATAGATTCCGATTCTTCACTTCAGGTTTACTGTATCCCATGGACCTTCGTATTGACGATGAAATACAGAAATTGCATCGGAATTAAATACAAAAGGCACAATGCCGACTTAAGTACAAGAAGACTGACTCTTCTTACTGACTATGATTTGAAACGTTCCTGTGACACTAGTTGTAGATTCCGATGCTTCACTTCAGGTTTACTGTATCCCTCTGACCTACTTATTAACGATGAAACACAGAAATTGCATCGGAATTAAATACAAAAGGCACAATTTCGACTGAAGTACAAGGAGACTGACTCTTCTTACTGAGTATGCTTTGAACCATTCCTGTGACACTAGTTATAGATTTCGATGCTTCACTTCAGGTTTACTGTATCCCATAGACCTTCATATTGACGATGAAACACAGAAATTGCATCGGAATTAAATACAAAAGGCACAATGCCGACTTAAGTACAAGAAGAATGACTCTTCTTACTGACTATGATTTGAACCATTCCTGTGACACTAGTTATGGATTCCGATGCTTCACTTCAGGTTTACTGTATCCCTTGGACCTTCTTATTGACGATGAAACACAGAAATAGCATCGGAATTAAATACAAAAGGCACAATGCCGACTTAAGTACAAGAAGACTGACTCTTCTTACTGACTAAACCTTGAACCATTCCTGTGTCACTAGTTATAGATTCCGACGCTTCACTTCAGGTTTACTGTATCCCTTGGACATTCGTATTGACGATGAAACACAGAAATTGCATCAGAATTAAATACAAAAGGCACAATGCCGACTAAAGTTCAAGAAGACTGACTCTTCTTACTGACTATGTCTTGAATCATTCCTGTGACACTACTTATAGATTCCGATGTTTCACTTCAGGTTTACTGTATCCCTAGGACCTTCGTATTGACGATGAAACACAGAAATTGCATCGGAACTAAGTGCAAAAGACAAAATGCCGACTTCAGTACAAGAAGACTGACTCTCCCTACTGTCTATGTTTTGAACCATTCCTGTGACACTAGTTATAGGTTCCGATGATTCACTTCAGGTTTACTGTATCCCTTGGACCTTCGTATTGACGATGAAACACAGAAATTGCATCGGAATGAAATACAAAAGGCACAATGCCGACTTAAGTACAAGAAGTCTGACTCTTCTACTGACTATGATTTGATCCATTCCTGTGACACTAGTTGTAGATTCCGATGCTTCACTTCAGGTTTACTGTATCCCTCTGACCTTCTTATTAACGATGAAACACAGAAATTGCATCGGAATTAAATACAAATGGCACAACGCCGACTTAAGTACAAGAAGACTGACTCTTCTTACTGACTATGTTTTGAACCATTCCTGTGACACTAGTTATAGATTCCGATGCTTCACTTCAGGGTTTACTATATCCCTTAGACCTTCTTATGGACGATGAAACACAGAAATTGCATCGGAATTAAATACCAAAGGCACAATACCGACTTAAGTACAAGAAGACTGACTCTTCTTACCGACTATGATTTGAACCATTCCTGTGACACTAGTTGTAGATTCCGATGCTTCACTTCAGGTTTACTGTATACCTCTCACCTTCTTATTAAAGATGAAACACAGAAATTGCATCGGAAATAAATACAAAAGGCAAAATGCCGACTTAAGTACAAGAAGAATGACTCTTCGTACTGACTATGTTTTGAACCATTCCTGTGACACTAGTTATAGATTCCGATGATTCACTTCAGGTTTACTGTATCCCTTGAACGTTCTTATTGACGATGAAACACAGAAATTGCATCGGAATTAAATACAAAAGGCACAATGCCGACTTATGTACAAGAAGACTGACTCTTCTTACTGACTATGTTTTGAACCATTCCTGTGACACTAGTTACAAATTCCGATGCTTCACTTCAGGTTTACTGTATCCCTTAGACCTTCTTATTGACGATGAAACACAGAAATTGCTTCGGAATTAAATACAAAAGGCACAATGCCGACTTAAGTGCAAGAAGACTGACTCTTCTTACTGACTATGATTTGAACCATTCCTGTGACACTAGGTATAGATTCCGAATCTTCACTTCAGGTTTACTGTATCCCTTGGACCTTCGTATTGACGATACAATACAGGAATTGCATCGGAATTAAATACAAAAGGCACAATGCCAACTTAAGTACAAGATGACTGACTCCTCTTACTGACTATGTTTTGAACCATTCCTGTGACACTAGTTACAGATTTCGATGCTTCACTTCAGGTTTACTGTATCCCTTAGACCTTCTTATTGACGATGAAACACAGAAATTGCATCGGAATGAAATACAAAAGGCACAATGCCGACTTAAGTACAAGAAGACTGACTCTTCTCACTGACTATATCTTGATCCATTCCTGTGCCACTAGTTATAGATTCCGATGCTTCACTTCAGGTTTACTGTATCCCATAGACCTTCCTGTTGACGATGAAACACAGAAATTGCATCGGAATTAAATGCAAAAGGCACAAGGCCGACTTAAGTACAAGAAGACTGACTCTTCTTACTGACTATGTTTTGCACCATTCCTGTGACATTAGTTATAGATCGTGATGCTTCACTTCAGGTTTACTGTATCCCTTGGACCTTCGTATTGACGATAAAACACAGAAATCGCATCGGAATTAAATACAAAAGGCACAATGCCGACTTAAGTGCAAGAAGACTGACTCTTCTTACTGACTATGATTTGAACCATTCCTGTGACCTTAGTTGTAGATTCCGATGCTTGACTTCAGGTTTACTGTATCCCTCTGACCTTCTTATTAACGATGAAACACAGATATTGCATCGGAATTAAATACAAAAGGCACAATGCCGACTTAAGTACAATAAGACTGACTCTTCTTACTGACTATGTTTTGAGCATTCCTGTGACACTAGTTATAGATTCCGATGCCTCACTTCAGGTTTACTGTTTCCCTTAGACCTTCTTACTGACGATGAAACACAGAAATTGCATCGGAATTAAATAAAAAAGGCACAGTGCCGACTTAAGTACAAGAAGAGTGACTCTTCTTACTGACTATAATTTGAACCATTCCTGTGACACTAGTTATAGATTACGATGCTTTACTTCAGGTTTACTGTATCCCTTCGACCTTCTTATTAACGATGAAACACAGAAATTGCGTCGGAATTAAATACAAAAGACACAATGCCGACTTAAGTACCAGAAGACTGACTCTTCTTACTGACTATGTTTTGAACCATTCCTGTGACACTAGTTATAGATTCCGATTTTTCACTTCAGGTTTACTGTATCCCTTGGACCTTGGTATTGACGATGAATTACAGAAATTGCATCGGATGTAAATACAAAAGGCACAATGCCGACTTAAGTACAAGAAGACTGACTCTTCTTACTGGCTATGGTTTGAACCGTTCCTGTGACACTAGTTGTAGATTCCGATGCTTCACTTCAGGTTTACTCTATCCCTCTGACCTTCTTATTAACGATGAAACACAGAAATTGCATCGGAATTAAATACAAAAGGCACAATGCCGACTTAAGTACAAGAAGACTGACTCTTCTTACTGACTATGTTTCGAACACTTCCTGTGACACTAGTTACAGATTTCGATGCTTCACTTCAGGTTTACTGTATCCCTTAGACCTTCTTATTGACGATGAAACACAGAAATTGCATCGGAATTAAATACCAAAGGCACAATGCCAACTTAAGTACAAGAAGACTGACTCTTCTTACTGACTATACCTTGATCCATTCCTGTGCCAATAGTTATAGATTCCGATGCTTCACTTCAGGTTTACTATATCCCTTAGACCTTCTTATGGACGATGAAACACAGAAATTGCATCGGAATTAAATACCAAAGGCACAATACCGACTTAAGTACAAGAAGACTGACTCTTCTTACCGACTATGATTTGAACCATTCCTGTGACACTAGTTGTAGATTCCGATGCTTCACTTCAGGTTTACTGTATACCTCTCACCTTCTTATTAAAGATGAAACACAGAAATTGCATCGGAAATAAATACAAAAGGCAAAATGCCGACTTAAGTACAAGAAGAATGACTCTTCGTACTGACTATGTTTTGAACCATTCCTGTGACACTAGTTATAGATTCCGATGATTCACTTCAGGTTTACTGTATCCCTTGAACGTTCTTATTGACGATGAAACACAGAAATTGCATCGGAATTAAATACAAAAGGCACAATGCCGACTTATGTACAAGAAGACTGACTCTTCTTACTGACTATGTCTTGAACCATTCCTGTGACACTAGTTACAAATTCCGATGCTTCACTTCAGGTTTACTGTATCCCTTAGACCTTCTTATTGACGATGAAACACAGAAATTGCTTCGGAATTAAATACAAAAGGCACAATGCCGACTTAAGTGCAAGAAGACTGACTCTTCTTACTGACTATGATTTGAACCATTCCTGTGACACTAGGTATAGATTCCGATTCTTCACTTCAGGTTTACTGTATCCCTTGGACCTTCGTATTGACGATACAATACAGGAATTGCATCGGAATTAAATACAAAAGGCACAATGCCAACTTAAGTACAAGAAGACTGACTCCTCTTACTGACTATGTTTTGAACCATTCCTGTGACACTAGTTACAGATTTCGATGCTTCACTTCAGGTTTACTGTATCCCTTAGACCTTCTTATTGACGATGAAACACAGAAATTGCATCGGAATGAAATACAAAAGGCACAATGCCGACTTAAGTACAAGAAGACTGACTCTTCTCACTGACTATATCTTGATCCATTCCTGTGCCACTAGTTATAGATTCCGATGCTTCACTTCAGGTTTACTGTATCCCATAGACCTTCCTATTGACGATGAAACACAGAAATTGCATCGGAATTAAATGCAAAAGGCACAAGGCCGACTTAAGTACAAGAAGACTGACTCTTCTTACTGACTATGTTTTGCACCATTCCTGTGACATTAGTTATAGATCCTGATGCTTCACTTCAGGTTTACTGTATCCCTTGGACCTTCGTATTGACGATAAAACACAGAAATCGCATCGGAATTAAATACAAAAGGCACAATGCCGACTTAAGTGCAAGAAGACTGACTCTTCTTACTGACTATGATTTGAACCATTCCTGTGACCTTAGTTGTAGATTCCGATGCTTGACTTCAGGTTTACTGTATCCCTCTGACCTTCTTATTAACGATGAAACACAGATATTGCATCGGAATTAAATACAAAAGGCACAATGCCGACTTAAGTACAATAAGACTGACGCTTCTTACTAACTATGTTTTGAGCATTCCTGTGACACTAGTTATAGATTCCGATGCCTCACTTCAGGTTTACTGTTTCCCTTAGACCTTCTTACTGACGATGAAACACAGAAATTGCATCGGAATTAAATAAAAAAGGCACAGTGCCGACTTAAGTACAAGAAGAGTGACTCTTCTTACTGACTATAATTTGAACCATTCCTGTGACACTAGTTATAGATTACGATGCTTTACTTCAGGTTTACTGTATCCCTTGGACCTTCGTATTGACGATGAATTACAGAAATTGCATCGGATGTAAATACAAAAGGCACAATGCCGACTTAAGTACAAGAAGACTGACTCTTCTTACTGGCTATGGTTTGAACCGTTCCTGTGACACTAGTTGTAGATTCCGATGCTTCACTTCAGGTTTACTCTATCCCTCTGACCTTCTTATTAACGATGAAACACAGAAATTGCATCGGAATTAAATACAAAAAGCACAATGCCGACTTAAGTACAAGAAGACTGACTCTTCTTACTGACTATGTTTCGAACACTTCCTGTGACACTAGTTACAGATTTCGATGCTTCACTTCAGGTTTACTGTATCCCTTAGACCTTCTTATTGACGATGAAACACAGAAATTGCATCGGAATTAAATACCAAAGGCACAATGCCAACTTAAGTACAAGAAGACTGACTCTTCTTACTGACTATACCTTGATCCATTCCTGTGCCAATAGTTATAGATTCCGATGCTTCACTTCAGGTTTACTGTATCCCATAGACCTTCTTATTGACGATGAAACACAGAAATTGCATCGGAATTAAATACAAAAGGCACACGGCCGACTTAAATACAAGAAGACTGACTCTTCTTACTGACTATGTTTTGAACCATTCCTGTGAATCTAGTTATAGATCCTGATGCTTCACTTCAGGTTTACTGTATCCCTTGGACCGTCGTATTGACGATAAAACACAGAAATCGCATCGGAATTAAATACAAAAGGCACAATGCCGACTTAAGTACAAGAAGACTGACTCTTCTTACTGACTATGATTTGAACCATTCCTGTGACATTAGTTGTAGATTCCGATGCTTCAATTCAAGTTTACTGTATCCCTCTGACCTTCTTATTAACGATGAAACACAGAAATTGCATCGGAATTAAATACAAGAGGCAAAATGCCGTTTTAAGTACAAGAGGAATGAATCTTCGGACTGACTATGTTTAAACGATTCCTGTGACACTAGTTATAGATTCCGATGATTCACTTCAGGTTTAGTGTATCCCTTGGACCTTCTTATTGACGATGAAACACAGAAATTGCATGAGAATTAAATAGAAAAGGCACAATGCCGATTTAAGTACAAGAAGACTGTCTCTCCCTACTGTCTATGTTTTGAACCATTCCTGTGACACTAGTTATGGATTCCGATGCTTCACTTCAGGTTTACTGTATCGCTTGGACCTTCTTATTGACGATGAAACACAGAAATTGCATCGGAAGTAAATACAAAAGGCACAATGCCGACGTAAGTACAAGAAGACTGACTCCTCTTACTGACTATACCTTGATCCATTCCTGTGACACTAGTTATAGATTCCGATGCTTCACTTAAGGTTTACTGTATCCCTTAGACCATCTTATTGCCGATGAAACACAGTAATTGCATCGGAATTAAATACAAAAGGCACAAGGATGACTTAAGTACAAGCAGACTGACTCTTCTTACTGACAATGTTTTGAACCATTCCCTTGACACTAGTTATAGATTCCGCTGTTTCACTTCAGGTTTACTGTATCCCTAGGACCTTCGTATTGACGATGAAACACAGAAATTGCATCGGAACTAAGTACAAAAGGATAATGCCGACTTCAGTACAAGAAGACTGACTCTTCCTACTGTCTATGTTTTGAACCATTCCTGTGACACTAGTTATAGATTCCGATGCTTCACTTCAGATATACTGTATCCCTAGGACCTTCTTATTGACGATGAAACATAGAAATTGCATCGGAATTAAATACAAAAGGCACAATTTCGACTTAAGTACAAGAAGACTGACTCTTCTTACCGACTATGATTTGATCCATTCCTGTGACATTAATTGTAGATTCCGATGCTTCACTTCAGGTTTACTGTATCCCTCTGACGTTCTTATTAACGATGAAACACAGAAATTGCATCGGAATTAAATACAAAAGACACAATGACGACCTAAGTACAAGAAGACTGACTCTCCTTACTGACTATGTTTTGAACCATTCCTGTGACACTAGTTATAGATTCCGATTCTTCACTTCAGGTTTACTGTATCCCATGGACCTTCGTATTGACGATGAAATACAGATATTGCATCGGAATTAAATACAAAAGGCACAATGCCGACTTAAGTACAAGAAGACTGACTCTTCTTACTGACTATGATTTGAACCGTTCCTGTGACACTAGTTGTAGATTCCGATGCTTCACTTCAGGTTTACTGTATCCCTCTGACCTTCTTATTAAAGATGAAACACAGAAATTGCATCGGAATTAAATACAAAAGGCACAATTTCGACTTAAGTACAAGGAGACTGACTCTTCTTACTGACTATGCTTTGAACCATTCCTGTGACACTAGTTACAGATTTCGATGCTTGACTTCAGGTTTACTGTATCCCTTAGACCTTCATATTGACGAAGAAACACAGAAATTGCGTCGGAATTAAATACAAAATTCACAATGTCGACTTAAGTACAAGAGGAATGACTCTTCTTACTGACTATGATTTGAACCATTCCTGTGACACTAGTTATGGATTCCGATGCTTCACTTCAGGTTTACTGTATCCCTTGGACCTTCTTATTGACGATGAAACACAGAAATTGAATCGGAATTAAATACAAAAGGCACAATGCAGACTTAAGTACAAGAAGACTGACTCTTCTTACTGACTATATCTTGAACCATTCCTGTGTCACTAGTTATAGATTCCGACGCTTCACTTCAGGTTTACTGTATCCCTTGGACATTCGTATTGACTATGAAACACAGAAATTGCATTGGAATTAAATACAAAAGGCACAATGCCGTCTAAAGTTCAAGAGGACTGACTCTTCTTACTGACTATGTCTTGAACCATTCCTGTGACACTACTTATAGATTCCGATGTTTCACTTCAGGTTTACTGTATCCCTAGGACCTTCGTATTGACGATGAAACACAGAAATTGCATCGGAACTAAGTACAAACGGCAAAATGCCGACTTCAGTACAAGAAGACTGACTCTTCCTACTGTCTATGTTTTGAACCATTCCTGTGACACTAGTTATAGATTCCGATGCTTCACTTCAGGTTTACTGTATCCCTTGGACCTTCGTATTGACGATGAAACACAGAAATTGCATCGGTATGAAATACAAAAGGCACAATGCCGACTTAAGTACAAGAAGACTGACTCTTCTTACTGACTATGATTTGATCCATTCCTGTGACACTAGTTGTAGATTCCGATGCTTCACTTCAGGTTTACTGTATCCCTCTGACCTTCTTATTAACGATGAAACACAGAAATTGCATCGGAATTAAATACAAATGGCACAACGCCGACTTAAGTACAAGAAGACTGTCTCTTCTTACTGACTATGTTTTGAACCATTCCTGTGACACTAGTTATAGATTCCGATGCTTCACTTCAGGTTTACTGTATCCCTTAGACCTTCTTATGGACGATGAAACACAGAAATTGCATCGGAATTAAATACAAAAGGCACAATGCCGACTTATGTACAAGAAGACTGACTCTTCTTACTGACTATGTTTTGAACCATTCCTGTCACACTAGTTATAAATTCCGATTCTTCACTTCAGGTTTACTGTATCCCTTAGACCTTCTTATTGACGATGAAACACAGAAATTGCATCGGAATTAAATACAAAATGCACAATGCCGACTTAACTGCAAGAAGACTGACTCTTCTTACTGACTATGTTTTGAACCATTCCTGTGACACTAGGTATAGATTCCGATTCTTCACTTCAGGTTTACTGTATCCCTTGGACCTTCGTATTGACGATACAATACAGGAATTGCATCGGAATTAAATACAAAAGGCACAATGCCAACTTAAGTACAAGAAGACTGACTCCTCTTACTGACTATGTTTTGAACCATTCCTGTGACACTAGTTACAGATATCCATACTTCACTTCAGGTTTACTGTATCCCTTACCCCTTCTTATTGACGATGAAACACAGAAATTGCATCGGAATTAAATACAAAAGGCACAATGCCGACTTAAGTACAAGAAGACTGACTCTTCTTACTGACTATGATTTGAACCATTCCTGTGACATTAGTTGTAGATTCCGATGCTTCACTTCAGGTTTACTGTATCCCTCTGACCTTCTTATTAACGATGAAACACAGAAATTGCATCGGAATTAAATACAAAAGGCACAATGCCGACTTAAGTACAAGAAGACTGACTCTTCTTACTGACTATGTTTTGAACCATTCCTGTGACACTAGTTATAGATTCCGATGCCTCACTTCAGGTTTAATGTTTCCCTTAGACCTTCTTACTGACGATGAAACACAGAAATTGCATCGGAATTAAATAAGAAAGGCACAATGCCGACTTAAGTACAAGAAGACTGACTCTTCTTACTGACTATGATTTGAACCATTCCTGTGACACTAGTTATAGATTACGATGCTTTACTTCAGGTTTACTGTATCCCTTGGACCTTCTTATTGACGATGAAACACAGAAATTGCATCGGAATTACATACCAAATGCACAATGCCGACTTAAGTACAAGAAGACTGACTCTTCTTACTGACTATACCTTGATCCATTGCTGTGCCAATAGTTATAGATTCCGATGCTTCACTTCAGGTTTACTGTATCCCATAGACCTTCTTATTGACGATGAAACACAGAAATTGCATCGGAATTAAATACAAAAGGCACACGACCGACTTAAGTACCAGAAGACTGACTCTTCTTACTGACTATGTTTTGAACCATTCCTGTGACACTAGTTATAGATCCTGATGCTTCACTTCAGGTTTACTGTATCCCTTGGACCTTCGTATTGACGATAAAACACAGAAATCGCATCGGAATTAAATACCAAAGGCACAATGACGACATAAGTACAAGAAGACTGACTCTTCTTACTGACTACGATTTGAACCATTCCTGTGACATTAGTTGTAGATTCCGATGCTTCACTTCAGGTTTACTGTATCCCTCTGACCTTCTTATTAACGATGAAACACAGAAATTGCATCGGAATTAAATACAAGAGGCAAAATGCCGACTTAAGTACAAGAAGAATGAATCTTCGGACTGACTATGTTTGAACGATTCCTGTGACACTAGTTATAGATTCCGATGATTCACTTCAGGTTTAGTGTATCCCTTGGACCCTCTTACTGACGATGAAACACAGAAATTGCATCAGAATTAAATAGAAAAGGCACAATGCCGATTTAAGTACAAGAAGACTGTCTCCTCCTACTGTGTATGTTTTGAACCATTCCTGTGACACTAGTTATGGATTCCGATGCTTCACTTCAGGTTTACTGTATCCCTTGGACCCTCTTATTGACGATGAAACACAGAAATTGCATCGGAATTAAATACAAAAGGCACAATGCCGACGTAAGTACAAGAAGACTGACTCCTCTTACTGACTATACCTTGATCCATTCCTGTGACACTAGTTATAGATTCCGATGCTCCACTTCAGGTTTACTGTATCCCTTAGACCATCTTATTGCCGATGAAACACAGTAATTGCATCGGAAATAAATACAAAAGGCACAAGGCCGACTTAAGTAGAAGAAGACTGACTCTTCTTACTGACTATGTTTTGAACCATTCCTGTGACACTAGTTATAGATTCCGATGTTTCACTTCAGGTTTACTGTATCCCTAGGACCATCGTATTGACGATGAAACACAGAAATTGCATCGGAACTAAGTACAAAAGGCAAAATGCCGACTTCAGTACAAGAAGACTGACTCTTCCTACTGTCTATGTTTGAACCATTCCTGTGACACTAGTTATGGATTCCGATGCTTCACTTCAGGTTTACTGTATACCTTGGACCTTCTTATTGACGATGAAACACAGAAATTGCATCGGAATTAAATACAAAAGGCACAATGCCGACGTAAGTACAAGAAGACTGCCTCCTCTTACTGACTATACCTTGATCCATTCCTGTGACATTAGTTGTAGATTCCGATGCTTCACTTCAGGTTTACTGTATCCCTCTGACCTTCTTATTAACGATGAAACACAGAAATTGCATCGGAATTAAATACGAAAGACACAATGACGACCTAAGTACAAGAAGAGTGACTCTCCTTACTGACTATGTTTTGAAGCATTCCTGTGACATTAGTTGTAGATTCCGATGCTTCACTTCAGGTTTACTGTATCCCTCTGACCTTCTTATTAACGATGAAACACAGAAATTGCATCGGAATTAAATACAAAAGGCACAATGCCGACTTAAGTACAAGAAGACAGACTCTTCTTACTGACTATGATTTGAACCGTTCCTGTGACACTAGTTGTAGATTCCGATGCTTCACTTCAGGTTTACTGTATGCCTCTGACCTTCTTATTAACGATGAAACACAGAAATTGCATCGGAATTAAATACAAAAGGCACAATTTCGACTTAAGTACAAGGAGACTGACTCTTCTTACTGACTATGCTTTGAACCATTCCTGTGACACTAGTTATAGATTTCGATGCTTCACTTCAGGTTTACTGTATCCCTTAGACCTTCATATTGACGATGAAACACAGAAATTGCATCGGAATTAAATACAAAAGGCACAATGCCGACTTAAGTACAAGAAGAATGACTCTTCTTACTGACTATGATTTGAACCATTCCTGTGACACTAGTTATGGATTCCGATGCTTCACTTCAGGTTTACTGTATCCCTTGGACCTTCTTATTGACGATGAAAAACAGAAATTGCATCGGAATTAAATACAAAAGGCACAATGCCGACTTAAGTACAAGAAGACTGACTCTTCTTACTGACTATGATTTGATCCATTCCTGTGACACTAGTTGTAGATTCCGATGCTTCACTTCAGGTTTACTGTATCCCTCTGACCTTCTTATTAACGATGAAACACAGAAATTGCATCGGAATTAAATACAAATGGCACAACGCCGACTTAAGTAGAAGAAAACTGACTCTTCTTACTGACTATGATTTGAACCATTCCTGTGACACTAGTTATAGATTCCGATGCTTCACTTCAGGTTTACTATATCCCTTAGACCTTCTTATGGACGATGAAACACAGAAATTGCATCGGAATTAAATACAAAAGGCACAATGCCGACTTAAGTACAAGAAGACTGACTCTTCTTACTGACTATGATTTGAACCATTCCTGTGACACTAGTTGTAGATTCCAATGCTTCACTTCAGGTTTACTGTATACCTCTCACCTTCTTATTAACGATGAAACACAGAAATTGCATCGGAATTAAATACAAATGGCACAACGCCGACTTAAGTAGAAGAAGACTGACTCTTCGTACTGACTATGTTTTGAACCATTCCTGTGACAGTAGTTATAGATTCCGATGATTCACTTCAGGTTTACTGTATCCCTTGGACCTTCGTATTGACGATAAAACACAGAAATCGCATCGGAATTAAATACCAAAGGCACAATGACGACATAAGTACAAGAAGACTGACTCTTCTTACTGACTACGATTTGAACCATTCCTGTGACATTAGTTGTAGATTCCGATGCTTCACTTCAGGTTTACTGTATCCCTCTGACCTTCTTATTAACGATGAAACACAGAAATTGCATCGGAATTAAATACAAGAGGCAAAATGCCGACTTAAGTACAAGAAGAATGAATCTTCGGACTGACTATGTTTGAACGATTCCTGTGACACTAGTTATAGATTCCGATGATTCACTTCAGGTTTAGTGTATCCCTTGGACCCTCTTACTGACGATGAAACACAGAAATTGCATCAGAATTAAATAGAAAAGGCACAATGCCGATTTAAGTACAAGAAGACTGTCTCCTCCTACTGTGTATGTTTTGAACCATTCCTGTGACACTAGTTATGGATTCCGATGCTTCACTTCAGGTTTACTGTATCCCTTGGACCCTCTTATTGACGATGAAACACAGAAATTGCATCGGAATTAAATACAAAAGGCACAATGCCGACGTAAGTACAAGAAGACTGACTCCTCTTACTGACTATACCTTGATCCATTCCTGTGACACTAGTTATAGATTCCGATGCTCCACTTCAGGTTTACTGTATCCCTTAGACCATCTTATTGCCGATGAAACACAGTAATTGCATCGGAAATAAATACAAAAGGCACAAGGCCGACTTAAGTACAAGAAGACTGACTCTTCTTACTGACTATGTTTTGAACCATTCCTGTGACACTAGTTATAGATTCCGATGTTTCACTTCAGGTTTACTGTATCCCTAGGACCATCGTATTGACGATGAAACACAGAAATTGCATCGGAACTAAGTACAAAAGGCAAAATGCTGACTTCAGTACAAGAAGACTGACTCTTCCTACTGTCTATGTTTGAACCATTCCTGTGACACTAGTTATGGATTCCGATGCTTCACTTCAGGTTTACTGTATCCCTCTGACCTTCTTATTAACGATGAAACACAGAAATTGCATCGGAATTAAATACGAAAGACACAATGACGACCTAAGTACAAGAAGAGTGACTCTCCTTACTGACTATGTTTTGAAGCATTCCTGTGACATTAGTTGTAGATTCCGATGCTTCACTTCAGGTTTACTGTATCCCTCTGACCTTCTTATTAACGATGAAACACAGAAATTGCATCGGAATTAAATACAAAAGGCACAATGCCGACTTAAGTACAAGAAGACAGACTCTTCTTACTGACTATGATTTGAACCGTTCCTGTGACACTAGTTGTAGATTCCGATGCTTCACTTCAGGTTTACTGTATGCCTCTGACCTTCTTATTAACGATGAAACACAGAAATTGCATCGGAATTAAATACAAAAGGCACAATTTCGACTTAAGTACAAGGAGACTGACTCTTCTTACTGACTATGCTTTGAACCATTCCTGTGACACTAGTTATAGATTTCGATGCTTCACTTCAGGTTTACTGTATCCCTTAGACCTTCATATTGACGATGAAACACAGAAATTGCATCGGAATTAAATACAAAAGGCACAATGCCGACTTAAGTACAAGAAGAATGACTCTTCTTACTGACTATGATTTGAACCATTCCTGTGACACTAGTTATGGATTCCGATGCTTCACTTCAGGTTTACTGTATCCCTTGGACCCTCTTATTGACGATGAAAAACAGAAATTGCATCGGAATTAAATACAAAAGGCACAATGCCGACTTAAGTACAAGAAGACTGACTCTTCTTACTGACTATGATTTGATCCATTCCTGTGACACTAGTTGTAGATTCCGATGCTTCACTTCAGGTTTACTGTATCCCTCTGACCTTCTTATTAACGATGAAACACAGAAATTGCATCGGAATTAAATACAAATGGCACAACGCCGACTTAAGTAGAAGAAGACTGACTCTTCTTACTGACTATGATTTGAACCATTCCTGTGACACTAGTTATAGATTCCGATGCTTCACTTCAGGTTTACTATATCCCTTAGACCTTCTTATGGACGATGAAACACAGAAATTGCATCGGAATTAAATACAAAAGGCACAATGCCGACTTAAGTACAAGAAGACTGACTCTTCTTACTGACTATGATTTGAACCATTCCTGTGACACTAGTTGTAGATTCCAATGCTTCACTTCAGGTTTACTGTATACCTCTCACCTTCTTATTAACGATGAAACACAGAAATTGCATCGGAATTAAATACAAATGGCACAACGCCGACTTAAGTAGAAGAAGACTGACTCTTCGTACTGACTATGTTTTGAACCATTCCTGTGACAGTAGTTATAGATTCCGATGATTCACTTCAGGTTTACTGTATCCCTTGAACGATCTTATTGACGATGAAACACAGAAATTGCATCGGAATTAAATACAAAATGCACAATGCCGACTTAAGTACAAGAAGACTGACTATTCTTACTGACTATGTTTTGAACCATTCCTGTAACACTAGTTACAGATTTCGATGCTTCACTTCAGGTTTACTGTATCCCTTAGACCTTCTTATTGACGATGAAACGCAGAAATTGCATCGGAATAAAATACAAAAGGCACAATGCCGACTTAAGTACAAGAAGACTGACTCTTCTAACTGACTATATCTTGTTCCATTCCTGTGCCTCTAGTTATAGATTCCGATGCTTCTCTTCAGGTTTACTGTATCCCATAGACCTTCTTATTGACGATGAAACACAGAAATTGCATCGGAATTAAATACAAAAGGCACAAGGCCGACTTAAGTACAAGAAGACTGACTCTTCTTACTGACTATGTTTGAACCATTCCTGTGACACTAGTTATAGATCCTGATGCTTCACTTCAGGTTTACTGTATTCCTTGGACCTTCGTATTGACGATAAAACACAGAAATCGCATCGGAATTAAATACAAAATTCACAATGCCGACTTAAGTACAAGAAGACTGACTCTTCTTACTGACTATGATTTGAACCATTCCTGTGACATTAGTTGTAGATTCCGATGCTTCACGTCAGGTTTACTGTATCCCTCTGACCTTCTTATTAACGATGAAACACAGAAATTGCATCGGAATTAAATACAAAAGGCACGATGCCGACTTAAGTACAATAAGACTGACTCTTCTTACTGACTATGTATTGAAACATTCCTGTGACACTAGTTATAGATTCCGATGCCTCACTTCAGGTTTACTGTTTCCCTTAGACCTTCTTACTGACGATGAAAAACAGAAACTGCATCGGAATTAAATACAAAAGGCACAATGCCGACTTAAGTACAAGAAGACTGACTCTTCTTACTGACCATGATTTGAACCATTCCTGTGACACTAGTTATAGATTACGATGCTTTACTTCAGGTTTACTGTATCCCTTCGACCTTCTTATTAACGATGAAACACAGAAATTGCGTCGGAATTAAATACAAAAGACACAATGCCGACTTAAGTACAAGAAGACTGACTCTTCTTACTGACTATGTTTTGAACCATTCCTGTGACACTAGTTATAGATTCCGATTCTTCACTTCAGGTTTACTGTATCCCTTGGACCTTCGTATTGACGATGAAATACAGAAATTGCATCGGATGTAAATACAAAAGGCACAATGCCGACTTAAGTACAAGAAGTCTGACTCTTCTTACTGACTATGGTTTGAACCGTTCCTGTGACACTAGTTGTAGATTCCGATGCTTCACTTCAGGTTTACTGTATCCCTCTGACCTTCTTATTAACGATGAAACACAGAAATTGCATCGGAATTAAATACAAAAGGCACAATGCCGACTCAAGTACAAGAAGACTGACTCTTCTTACTGACTATGTTTCGAACACTTCCTGTGACACTAGTTACGAGATTTCGATGCTTCACTTCAGGTTTACTGTATCCCATAGACCTTCTTATTGACGATGGAACACAGAAATTGCATCGGAATTAAACACAAAAGGCACAATGCCAACTTAAGTACAAGAAAACTGACTCTTCTTACTGACTATGTTTCGAACACTTCCTGTGACACTAGTTACAGATTACGATGCTTTACTTCAGGTATACTGTATCCCCCCGACCTTCTTATTAACGATGAAACACAGAAATTGCGTCGGAATTAAATACAAAAGACACAATGCCGACTTAAGTACAAGAAGACTGACTCTTCTTACTGACTATGTTTTGAACCATTCCTGTGACACTAGTTATAGATTCCGATGCTTCACTTCAGGTTTAGTGTATCCCTTGGACCTTCGTATTGACGAAGAAAAACAGGAATTGCATCGGAATTAAATTCAAAAGGCACAATGCCGACTTAAGTACAAGAAGACTGACTCTTCTTACTGACTATGGTTTGAACCGTTCCTGTGACACTAGTTGTAGATTCCGATGCTTCACTTCAGGTTTACTGTATCCCTCTGACCTTCTTATTAACGATGAAACACAGAAATTGCATCGGAATTAAATACAAAATGCACAATGCCGACTTAAGTACAAGAAGACTGACTCTTCTTACTGACTATGTTTCGAACACTTCCTGTGACACTAGTTACAGATTTCGATGCTTCACTTCAGGTTTACTGTATCCCTTAGACCTTCTTATTGACGATGAAACACAGAAATTGCATCGGAATTAAATACAAAAGGCACAATGCCGGCATAAGTACAAGAAGACTGACTCTTCTTACAGTCTATACCTTGATCCATTCCTGTGCCAATAGTTATAGATTCCGATGATTCACTTCAGGTTTACTGTATCCCATAGACCTTCTTATTGACGATGAAACACAGAAATTGCATCGGAATTAAATACAAAAGGCACAAGGCCGACTTAAGTACAAGAAGACTGACTCTTCTTACTGACTATGTTTTGAACCATTCCTGTGACACTAGTTATAGATCCTGATGCTTCACTTCAGGTTTACTGTATCCCTTGGACATTCGTATTGACGATAAAACACAGAAATCGCATCGGAATTAAATACAAAAGCACAATGCCTACTTAAGTACAAGAAGACTGACTCTTCTTACTGACTATGATTTGAACCATTCCTGTGACATTAGTTGTAGATTCCGATGCTTCACTTTAGGTTTACTGTATCCCTCTGACCTTCTTATTAACGATGAAACACAGAAATTGCATCGGAATTAAATACAAGAGGCAAAATGCTGACTTAAGTACAAGAAGACTGAATCTTCGGACTGACTATGTTTGAACCATTCCTGTGACACTAGTTATAGATTCCGATGATTCACTTCAGGTTTAGTGTATCCCTTGGAACTTCTTGTTGACGATGAAACACAGAAATTGCATCAGAATTAAATAGAAAAGGCACAATGCCGATTTAAGTACAAGAAGACTGTCTCTTCCTACTGTCTATGTTTTGAACCATTCCTGTGACACTAGTTATGGATTCCGATGCTTCACTTCAGGTTTACTGTATCCCTTGGACCTTCTTATTGACGATGAAACACAGAAATTGCATCGGAATTAAATACAAAAGGCACAATGCCGACTTAAGTACAATAAGACTGACTCTTCTTACTGACTATGCTTTGAACCATTCCTGTGACACTATTTATAGATTCCGATGATTCACTTCAGGTTTACTGTATCGCCTAGACCTTCTTACTGTCGATGAAACACAGAAATTGCATCAGAATTAAATACAAAAGGCACAATGCCGACTTAAGTACAAGAAGACTGTCTCTTCTTCCTTACTATGATTTGAACCATTCCTGTGACACTAGTTATAGATTACGATGTTTTACTTCAGGTTTACTGTATCCCTCCGACCTTCTTATTAACGATGACACACAGAAATTGCGTCGGAATTAAATACAAAAGACACAATGCCGACTTAAGTACAAGAAGACTGACTCTTCTTACTGACTATGTTTGAACCATTCCTGTGACACTAGTTATAGATTCCGATTCTTCACTTCAGGTTTACTGTATCCCTTGGACCTTCGTATTGACGATGAAATATAGAAATTGCATCGGAATTAAATACAAAAGGCACAATGCCGACTTAAGTACACGAAGAATGACTCTTCTTACTGACTATGGTTTGAAATGTTCCTGTGACACTAGTTGTAAATTCCGATGCTTCACTTCAGGTTTACTGTATCCCTCTGACCTTCTTATTAACGTTGAAACACAGAAATTGCGTCGGAATTAAATACAAAAGACACAATGCCGACTTAAGTACAAGAAGACTGACTCTTCTTACTGACTATGTTTGAACCATTCCTGTGACACTAGTTATAGATTCCGATTCTTCACTTCAGGTTTACTGTATCCGTTGGACCTTCGTATTGACGATGAAACACAGAAATCGCATCGGAATTAAATACAAAAGGCACAATGCCGACTTAAGTACAAGAAGACTGACTCTTCTTACTGACTATGATTTGAACCATTCCTGTGACATTAGTTGTAGATTCCGATGCTTCACTTCAGGTTTACTGTATCCCTCTGACCTTCTTATTAACGATGAAACACAGATATTGCATCGGAATTAAATACAAGAGGCAAAATGCCGACTTAAGTGCAAGAAGACTGAATCTTCGGACTGACTATGTATGAACGATTCCTGTGACACTAGTTATAGATTCCGATGATTCACTTCAGGTTTACTGTATGCCATGGACCTTCGTATTGACGATGAAATACAGAAATTGCATCGGAATTAAATACAAAAGGCACAATGCTGACTTAAGTACAAGAAGACTGACTCTTCTTACTGACTATGATTTGAACCGTTCCTGTGACACTAGTTGTAGATTCCGATGCTTCACTTCAGGTTTACTGTATCCCTCTGACCTTCTTATTAACGATGAAACACAGAAATTGCATCGGAATTAAATACAAAAGGCACAATGCCGACTTAAGTACAAGGAGACTGACTCTTCTTACTGACTGTGTTTTGAACCATTCCTGAGACACACGTTATAGATTCCGATGCTTCACTTCAGGTTTACTGAATCCCTCTGACCTTCTTATTGACGATGAAACACAGAAATTGCATCGGAATTAAATAGAAAAGGCACAATGCCGACTTAAGTTCAAAAAGACTGACTCTTCTTACTGACTATGCTTTGAACCATTCCTGAAACTCTAGTTATAGATTCCGATTCTTCACTTCAGGTTTACTGTATCCGTTGGACCTTCGTATTGACGATGAAACACAGAAATCGCATCGGAATTAAATACAAAAGGCACAATGCCGACTTAAGTACAAGAAGACTGACTCTTCTTACTGACTATGATTTGAACCATTCCTGTGACATTAGTAGTAGATTCCGATGCTTCACTTCAGGTTTACTGTATCCCTCTGACCTTCTTATTAACGATGAAACACAGATATTGCATCGGAATTAAATACAAGAGGCAAAATGCCGACTTAAGTACAAGAAGACTGAATCTTCGGACTGACTATGTATGAACGATTCCTGTGACACTAGTTATAGATTCCGATGATTCACTTCAGGTTTACTGTATGCCATGGACCTTCGTATTGACGATGAAATACAGAAATTGCATCGGAATTAAATACAAAAGGCACAATGCTGACTTAAGTACAAGAAGACTGACTCTTCTTACTGACTATGATTTGAACCGTTCCTGTGACACTAGTTGTAGATTCCGATGCTTCACTTCAGGTTTACTGTATCCCTCTGACCTTCTTATTGACGATGAAACACAGAAATTGCATCGGAATTAAATACAAAAGGCACAATGCCGACTTAAGTACAAGGAGACTGACTCTTCTTACTGACTATGCTTTGAACCATTCCTGTGACACTAGTTATAGATTTCGATGCTTCCCTTCAGGTTTACTGTATCCCTTAGACCTTCATATTGACGATGAAACACAGAAATTGCATCGGAATTAAATACAAAAGGCACAATGCCGACTTAAGTACAAGAAGAATGACTCTTCTTACTGACTATGATTTGAACCATTCCTGTGACACTAGTTATGGATTCCGATTCTTCACTACAGGTTTACTGTATCCCTTGGACCTTCTTATTGACGATGAAACACAGAAATTGCATCGGAATTAAATACAAAAGGCACAATGCCGACTTAAGTACAAGAAGACTGACTCTTCTTACTGACTATATCTTGAACCATTCCTGTGTCACTAGTTATAGATTCCGACGCTTCACTTCAGGTTTACTGTATCCCTTGGACATTCGTATTGACGATGAAACACAGAAATTGCATCGGAATTAAATACAAAAGGCACAATGCCGACTAAAGTTCAAGAAGACTGACTCTTCTTACTGACTATGTCTTGAACCATTCCTGTGACACTAGTTATAGATTCCGATGTGTCACTTCAGGTTTACTGTATCCCTAGGACCTTCGTATTGACGATGAAACACAGAAATAGCATCGGAACTAAATACAAAAGGCAAAATGCCGACTTCAGTACAAGAAGACTGACTCTTCCTACTGTCTATGTTTTGAACCATTCCTGTGACACTAGTTGTCGATTCCGATGCTTCACTTCAGGTTTACTGTATACCTCTCACCTTCTTATTAACGATGAAACACAGAAATTGCATCGGAAATAAATACAAAAGGCACAATGCCGACTTAAGTACAAGAAGACTGACTCTTCGTACTGACTATGTTATGAACCATTCCTGTGACACTAGTTATAGATTCCGATGATTCACTTCAGGTTTACTGTATCCCTTGAACGTTCTTATTGACGATGAAACACAGAAATTGCATCGGAATTAAATACAAAAGGCACAATGCCGACTTAAGTACAAGAAGTCTGACTCTTCTTACTGACTATGTTTGAACCATTCCTGTGACACTAGTTATAGATTCCGATGCTTCACTTCAGGTTTACTGTATCCCTTAGACCTTCTTGTTGACGATGAAACACAGAAATTGCATCGGAATTATATACAAAAGGCACAATGCCGACTTAAGTGCTAGAAGACTGACTCTTCTTACTGACTATGATTTGAACCATTCCTAAAACACTAGTTGTCGATTCCCATGCGTCACTTCAGGTTTACTGTATCCCTCTGACCTTCTTATTAACGATGAAACACAGATATTGCATCGGAATTAAATACAAGAGGCAAAATGCCGACTTAAGTGCAAGAAGACTGAATCTTCGGACTGACTATGTATGAACGATTCCTGTGACACTAGTTATAGATTCCGATGATTCACTTCAGGTTTACTGTATGCCATGGACCTTCGTATTGACGATGAAATACAGAAATTGCATCGGAATTAAATACAAAAGGCACAATGCTGACTTAAGTACAAGAAGACTGACTCTTCTTACTGACTATGATTTGAACCGTTCCTGTGACACTAGTTGTAGATTCCGATGCTTCACTTCAGGTTTACTGTATCCCTCTGACCTTCTTATTAACGATGAAACACAGAAATTGCATCGGAATTAAATACAAAAGGCACAATGCCGACTTAAGTACAAGGAGACTGACTCTTCTTACTGACTGTGTTTTGAACCATTCCTGAGACACACGTTATAGATTCCGATGCTTCACTTCAGGTTTACTGAATCCCTCTGACCTTCTTATTGACGATGAAACACAGAAATTGCATCGGAATTCAATAGAAAAGGCACAATGCCGACTTAAGTTCAAAAAGACTGACTCTTCTTACTGACTATGCTTTGAACCATTCCTGAAACTCTAGTTATAGATTCCGATTCTTCACTTCAGGTTTACTGTATCCGTTGGACCTTCGTATTGACGATGAAACACAGAAATCGCATCGGAATTAAATACAAAAGGCACAATGCCGACTTAAGTACAAGAAGACTGACTCTTCTTACTGACTATGATTTGAACCATTCCTGTGACATTAGTAGTAGATTCCGATGCTTCACTTCAGGTTTACTGTATCCCTCTGACCTTCTTATTAACGATGAAACACAGATATTGCATCGCAATTAAATACAAGAGGCAAAATGCCGACTTAAGTACAAGAAGACTGAATCTTCGGAGTGACTATGTATGAACGATTCCTGTGACACTAGTTATAGATTCCGATGATTCACTTCAGGTTTACTGTATGCCATGGACCTTCGTATTGACGATGAAATACAGAAATTGCATCGGAATTAAATACAAAAGGCACAATGCTGACTTAAGTACAAGAAGACTGACTCTTCTTACTGACTATGATTTGAACCGTTCCTGTGACACTAGTTGTAGATTCCGATGCTTCACTTCAGGTTTACTGTATCCCTCTGACCTTCTTATTGACGATGAAACACAGAAATTGCATCGGAATTAAATACAAAAGGCACAATGCCGACTTAAGTACAAGGAGACTGACTCTTCTTACTGACTATGCTTTGAACCATTCCTGTGACACTAGTTATAGATTTCGATGCTTCCCTTCAGGTTTACTGTATCCCTTAGACCTTCATATTGACGATGAAACACAGAAATTGCATCGGAATTAAATACAAAAGGCACAATGCCGACTTAAGTACAAGAAGAATGACTCTTCTTACTGACTATGATTTGAACCATTCCTGTGACACTAGTTATGGATTCCGATTCTTCACTACAGGTTTACTGTATCCCTTGGACCTTCTTATTGACGATGAAACACAGAAATTGCATCGGAATTAAATACAAAAGGCACAATGCCGACTTAAGTACAAGAAGACTGACTCTTCTTACTGACTATATCTTGAACCATTCCTGTGTCACTAGTTATAGATTCCGACGCTTCACTTCAGGTTTACTGTATCCCTTGGACATTCGTATTGACGATGAAACACAGAAATTGCATCGGAATTAAATACAAAAGGCACAATGCCGACTAAAGTTCAAGAAGACTGACTCTTCTTACTGACTATGTCTTGAACCATTCCTGTGACACTAGTTATAGATTCCGATGTGTCACTTCAGGTTTACTGTATCCCTAGGACCTTCGTATTGACGATGAAACACAGAAATAGCATCGGAACTAAATACAAAAGGCAAAATGCCGACTTCAGTACAAGAAGACTGACTCTTCCTACTGTCTATGTTTTGAACCATTCCTGTGACACTAGTTGTCGATTCCGATGCTTCACTTCAGGTTTACTGTATACCTCTCACCTTCTTATTAACGATGAAACACAGAAATTGCATCGGAAATAAATACAAAAGGCACAATGCCGACTTAAGTACAAGAAGACTGACTCTTCGTACTGACTATGTTATGAACCATTCCTGTGACACTAGTTATAGATTCCGATGATTCACTTCAGGTTTACTGTATCCCTTGAACGTTCTTATTGACGATGAAACACAGAAATTGCATCGGAATTAAATACAAAAGGCACAATGCCGACTTAAGTACAAGAAGTCTGACTCTTCTTACTGACTATGTTTGAACCATTCCTGTGACACTAGTTATAGATTCCGATGCTTCACTTCAGGTTTACTGTATCCCTTAGACCTTCTTGTTGACGATGAAACACAGAAATTGCATCGGAATTATATACAAAAGGCACAATGCCGACTTAAGTGCTAGAAGACTGACTCTTCTTACTGACTATGATTTGAACCATTCCTAAAACACTAGTTGTAGATTCCCATGCGTCACTTCAGGTTTACTGTATCCCTCTGACCTTCTTATTAACGATGAAACACAGAAATTGCATCGGAATTAAATACATAAGACACAATGCCGACTTAAGTACAAGAAGACTGACTCTTCTTACTGACTATGTTTTGAACCATTCCTGTGACACTGGTTATAGATTCCGATTGTTGACTTCAGGTTTACTGTATCCCTTGGACCTTTGAATTGACGATGAAATACAGAAATTTCATCGTAATTAAATACAAAAGGCACAATGCCGACTTAAGTAAAAGAAGACTGACTCTTCTTACTGACTATGATTTGAACCGTTCCTGTGACACTAGTTGTAGATTCCGATGCTTCACTTCAGGTTTACTGTATTCCTCTGACCTATTTATTAACGATGAAACACAGAAATTGCGTCGGAATTAAATACAAAAGGCACAATGCCGACTTAAGTACAAGAAGACTGACTCTTCTTACTGACTATGTTTTGAACCATTCCTATTACACTAGTTATAGATTTCGATGCTTCACTTCAGGTTTACTGTATCCCTTAGACCTTCTTATTGCCGATGAAAAACAGAAATTGCATTGGAATTAAATACAAAAGGCACAATGTCGACTTCAGTACAAGAAGACTGACTCTTCTTACTGACTATGATTTGCACCATTCCTGTGACACTAGTTATGGATTCCGATGCTTCACTTGAGGTTTACTGTATCCCTTGGACCTTCTTATTGTCGATGAAACACAGAAATTGCATCGGAATTAAATACAAAAGCAACAATGCCGACTTAAGTACAAGAAGACTGACTCTTCTTACTGACTATGGTTTGAATTTTTCCTGTGACACTAGTTGTAAATTCCGATGCTTCACTTCAGGTTTACTGTATACCTCTCACCTTCTTATTAACGATGAAACACAGAAATTGCATCGGAAATAAATACAAAAGGCACAATGCCGACTTAAGTACAAGAAGACTGACTCTTCGTACTGACTATGTTTTGAACCATTCCTGTGACACTAGTTATAGATTCCGATGCTTCACTTCAGGTTTACTGTATCCCTTAGACCTTCTTATTGACGATGAAACACAGAAATTGCATCGGAATTAAACACAAAAGGCACAATGCCGACTTAAGTACAAGAAGACTGACTCTTCTTACTGACTATGCTTTGAAACATTCCTGTGACACTAGTTATAGATTCCGATGCTTCACTTCAGGTTTACTGTATCCCTTGGACCTTCGTATTGACTATAAAACACAGAAATTGCATCGGAATCAAATACAGAAGGCACTATGCCGACTTAAGTACAAGAAGACTGACTCTTCTTACTGACTGTGTTTTGAACCATTCCTGAGACACAAGTTATAGATTCCGATGCTTCACTTCAGGTTTACTGAATCCCTCTGACCTTCTTATTGACGATGAAACACAGAAATTGCATCGGAATTAAATAGAAAAGGCACAATGCCGACTTAAGTTCAAAAAGACTGACTCTTCTTACTGACTATGTTTTGAACCATTCCTGTGACACTAGTTATAGATTCCGATTCTTCACTTCAGGTTTACTGTATCCGTTGGACCTTCGTAATGACGATGAAACACAGAAATCGCATCGGAATTAAATACAAAAGGCACAATGCCGACTTAAGTACAAGAAGACTGACTCTTCTTACTGACTATGATTTGAACCATTCCTGTGACATTAGTTGTAGATTCCGATGCTTCACTTCAGGTTTACTGTATCCCTCTGACCTTCTTATTAACGATGAAACACAGATATTGCATCGGAATTAAATACAAGAGGCAAAATGCCGACTTAAGTACAAGAAGACTGAATCTTCGGACTGACTATGTATGAACGATTCCTGTGACACTTGTTATAGATTCCGATGATTCACTTCAGGTTTACTGTATGCAATGGACCTTCGTATTGACGATGAAATACAGAAATTGCATCGGAATTAAATTCCAAAGGCACAATGCTGACTTAAGTACAAGAAGACTGACTCTTCTTACTGACTATGATTTGAACCGTTCCTGTGACACTAGTTGTAGATTCCGATGCTTCACTTCAGGTTTACTGTATCCCTCTGACCTTCTTATTAACGATGAAACACAGAAATTGCATCGGAATTAAATACAAAACGCACATTGCCGACTTAAGTACAAGGAGACTGACTCTTCTTACTGACTATGCTTTGAACCATTCCTGTGACACTAGTTATAGATTTCGATGCTTCCCTTCATGTTTACTGTATCCCTTAGACCTTCATATTGACGATGAAACACAGAAATTGCATCGGAATTAAATACAAAAGGCACAATGCCGACTTAAGTACAAGAAGAATGACTCTTCTTGCTGACTATGATTTGAACCATTCCAGTGACACTAGTTATGGATTCCGATTCTTCACTACAGGTTTACTGTATCCCTTGGACCTTCTTATTGACGATGAAACACAGAAATTGCATCGGAATTAAATACAAAAGGCACAATGCCGACTTAAGTACAAGAAGACTGACTCTTCTTACTGACTATATCTTGAACCATTCCTGTGTCACTAGTTATAGATTCCGACGCTTCACTTCAGGTTTACTGTATCCCTTGGACATTCGTATTGACGATGAAACACAGAAATTGCTTCGGAATTAAATTCAAAAGGCACAATGCCGACTAAAGTTCAAGATGACTGACTCTTCTTACTGACTATGTCTTGAACCATTCCTGTGACACTAGTTATAGATTCCGATGTGTCACTTCAGGTTTACTGTATCCCTAGGACCTTCGTATTGACGATGAAACACAGAAATTGCATCGGAACTATATACAAAAGGCAAAATGCCGACTTCAGTACAAGAAGACTGACTCTTCCTACTGTCTATGTTTTGAACCATTCCTGTGACACTAGTTGTCGATTCCGATGCTTCACTTCAGGTTTACTGTATACCTCTCACCTTCTTATTAACGATGAAACACAGAAATTGCATCGGAAATAAATACAAAAGGCACAATGCCGACTTAAGTACAAGAAGACTGACTCTTCGTACTGACTATGTTATGAACCATTCCTGTGACACTAGTTATAGATTCCGATGATTCACTTCAGGTTTACTGTATCCCTTGAACGTTCTTATTGACGATGAAACACAGAAATTGCATCGGAATTAAATACAAAAGGCACAATGCCGACTTAAGTACAAGAAGTCTGACTCTTCTTACTGACTATGTTTGAACCATACCTGTGACACTAGCTATAGATTCCGATGCTTCACTTCAGGTTTACTGTATCCCTTAGACCTTCTTGTTGACGATGAAACACAGAAATTGCATCGGAATTATATACAAAAGGCACAATGCCGACTTAAGTGCTAGAAGACTGACTCTTCTTACTGACTATGATTTGAACCATTCCTAAAACACTTGTTGTAGATTCCCATGCGTCACTTCAGGTTTACTGTATCCCTCTGACCTTCTTATTAACGATGAAACACAGAAATTGCATCGGAATTAAATACATAAGACACAATGCCGACTTAAGTACAAGAAGACTGACTCTTCTTACTGACTATGTTTTGAACCATTCCTATTACACTAGTTATAGATTTCGATGCTTCACTTCAGGTTTACTGTATCCCTTAGACCTTCTTATTGCCGATGAAAAACAGAAATTGCATTGGAATTAAATACAAAAGGCACAATGCCGACTTCAGTACAAGAAGACTGACTCTTCTTACTGACTATGATTTGCACCATTCCTGTGACACTAGTCATGGATTCCGATGCTTCATTTCAGGTTTAATGTATCCCTTGGACTTTCTTATTGACGATGAAACACAGAAATTGCATCGGAATTAAATACAAAACAACAATGCCGACTTAAGTACAAGAAGACTGACTCTTCTTACTGACTATGATTTGAACCATTCCTGTGACACTAGTTGTAGATTCCGATGCTTCACTTCAGGTTTACTGTATCCCTCTGACCTTCTAATTAACGATGAAACACAGAAATTGCATGGGAATTAAATACAAAAGGCACAATGCCGACTGAAGTACAAGAAGACTGACTCTTCTTACAGACTATGCTTTGCACCATTAATGTGACACTAGTTATAGATTCCGATGCTTCACTTCAGGTTTACTGTATCCCTCTGACCATCTTATTGACGATGAAACACAGAAATTGCATCGGAATTAAATACAAAAGGCAGAATGCCGACTTAAGTACAAGAAGACTGACTCTCCTTACTGACTATGTATTGAACCATTCCTGTGTCACTAGTTATAGATTCCGATGCTTCACTTCAGGTTTACTGTATACCTTGGACTTTCTTTTTGACGATGAAACACAGAAATTGCATCGGAATTTAATAGAAAAGGCACAATGCCGACTTAAGTACATGTAGACTGAATCTTCCTACTGTCTATGTTTGAAACATTCCTGTGACACTAGTTATAGATTCCGATGCTTCATTTCTGGTTTAATGTATGACTTGGACTTTCTTATTGACGATGAAACACAGATAGTGCAGCGGAATTAAATACAAAAGGCACAATGACGACTTAAGTACAAGAAGACAGAATCTTCGGCCTGACTATGTTTGAACCATTCCTGTGACACTAGTTATGGATTCCGATGATTCACTTCAGGTTTAGTGTATCCCTTGGACTTTCTTATTGACGATGAAACAAAGAATTTGCATCGAAATTAAATACAAAAGGCACAATGCCTACTTAAGAACAAGAAAACTGTCTCCTCTTACTGACTATACCTTGATCCATTCCTGTGACACTAGTTATAGATTCTGATGCTCCACTTCAGGTTTACAGTATCCCTTAGACCATCTTATTGACGATGAAACACAGAAATTGCATCGGAAATAAATGCAAAAGGCACAATGTCGACATAAGTACAAGAAGACTGACCCTTCTTACTGACTATGATTTGAACCATTCCTGTGACACTAGTTATAGATTCCGAAGCTTCATTTCAGGTTTAATGTATCCCTTGGACCATCTTATTGACGATGAAACACAGATAGTGCATCGGAATTAAACACAAAAGGCACAATGCCGACTTAAGTACAAGAAGACTGACTCTTCTTACTGACTATGTATTGAACCATTCCTGTGACACTAGTTATAGATTCCGATGCTTCATTTCAGGTTTAATGTATGCCTTGGACCTTCTTATTGACGATGAAACACAGATAGTGCATCGGAATTAAATACAAAAGGAACAATGCCGACTTAAGTACAAGATGACTGACTCTTCTTACTGACTGTGTATTGGACCATTCCTGTGTCACTAGTTATAGATTCCGATGTTTCACTTCAGGTTTACTGTATCCCTTGGACCTTCGTATTGACGATGAAACACAGAAATTGCATCGGAAATAAATACAAAATTCACTGTGCCGACTAAAGTTCAAGAAGACTGACTCTTCTTACTGACTATGTCTTGAACCATTCCTGTGACACTAGTTATAGATTCCGATGTTTCACTTCAGGTTTACTGTATACCTAGGACCTTCGTATTGACGATGAAACACAGATATTGCATCGGAACTAAATACAAAAGGCAAAATGCGGACTTCAGTACAAGAAGACTGACTTTTCCTACTGTCGATGTTTCGAACCATTCCTGTGACACTAGTTATAGATTCCGATTATTCACTTCAGGTTTACTGTATCCCTCTGACCTACTTTTTGACGATGAAACACAGAAATTGCATCGGAATTTAATAGAAGAGGCACAATGCCGACTTAAGTACATGTAGAATGAATCTTCCTACTGTCTATGTTTTGAACCATTCCTGTGACACGAGTTATCGATTCCAATGCTTCATTTCAGATTTAATGTATCCCTTGGACTTTCTTATTGACGATGAAACACAGATAGTGCATCGGAATTAAATACAAAAGGCACAATGCCGACTTAAGTACTAGAAGCCTGACTCTACTTACTATGTTTGAACAATTCCTGTGACACTAGTTATATATTCCGATGCTTCACTTGAGGTTTACTGTATCCCTTGGACCTTCGTATTGACGATGAAACACAGAAATTGCATCGGAATTAAATACAGAAGGCACAATGGCGACTTAAGTACAAGAAGACTGACTCTTCTTACTGACTATGATTTGAACCATTCCTGTGACACTAGTTGCAGATTCCGATGCTTTAATTTAGGTTTACTGTATACCTCAGACCTTCTCATTGACGATGAAACACAGAAACTGCATCGGAATTAAATAGAAATGGCACAATGCCGACTTAAGTACAAGAAGACTGAATCTTCTTACTGACTATGATTTGAATCATTCCTGTGACATTAGTTGTAGATTCCGATGCTTCACTTCAGGTTTATGTATCCCTCTGACCTTCTTATTAACGATGAAACACTGAAATTGCATCGGAATTAAATACAAAAGACACAATGCCGACTTAAGTACAAGAAGACTGACTCTTCTTACTGACTATGCTTTGAACCATTCCTGTGACACTAGTTATAGATTCCGATTCTTCACTTCAGGTTTACTGTATCCCTTGGACCTTCGTATTGACGATGAAATACAGAAATTGCATCGGAATTAAATACAAAAGGCACAATGCCGACTTAAGTACAAGAAGACTGACTCTTCTTACTGACTATGATTTGAACCGATCCTGTGACACTAGTTGTAGATTCCGATGCTTCACTTCAGGTTTACTGTATCCCTCTGACCTTCTTATTAACGATGAAACACAGAAATTGCATCGGAATTGAATACAAAAGGCACAATGCCGACTTAAGTACAAGAAGACTGACTATTCTTACTGACTATGATTTGAACCATTCCTGTGACACTAGTTATAAATTTCAATGCTTCACTTCAGGTTTATTGTATCCCTTAGACCTTCTTATTGACGATGAAACACAGAAATTTCATCGGAATTATATACAAAAGGCACAATGCCGACTTGAGTACAAGAAGACTGACTCGTCTTACTGACTATGATTTGAACCATTCCTGCGACACTACTTATGGATTCCGATGCTTCACTTCAGGTTTACTGTATCCCTTGGACTTTCTTATTGACGATGAAACACAGAAATTGCATCGGAATTAAATACAAAAGGCACAATGCCGACTTAAGTACAAGAAGACTGACTCTTCTTACTGACTATACCATGATCCATTCCTGTGACACTAGTTACAGATTCCGATGCTTCACTTCAGGTTTACTGTATCCCTTAGACCTTCTTATGGACGATGAAACATAGAAATTGCATCGGAATTAAATACAAACAGCACAATGCCGACTTAAGTACAATAAGACTGACTCTTCTTATTGACTATGATTTTAACCATTCCTGTGACACTAGTTGTAGATTCCGAAGTTTCACATCAGGTTTACTGTATCCCTCTGACCTTCTTATTAACGATGAAACGCAGAAATTGCATCGGAATTAATTACAAAAGGCACAATGCCGACTTAAGTACTAGAAGACTGGCTCTTCTTAATGACTATGTTTGAACCATTCCTGTGACACTAATTATAGATTCCGATGCTTCACTTCAGGTTTGCTGTATCCCTCTGACATTCTTATTGACGATGAAACACAGAAATTGCATCAGAATTAAATACAAAAGGCACAATGCCGACTTAAGTACAAGAAGACTGAATCTTCGGACTGACTATGTTTGAACCATTCCTGTGACACTAGGTATAGATTCCGATGATTCACTTCAGGTTTAGTGTATCCCTTGGACCTCGTTATTGACGATGAAACACAGAAATTGCATCGGAAATAAATACAAAAGGCACAATGCCGACTTATAAACATGTAGACTGAAATTTCCTACTGTTTATGTTTTGATCCTTTCCTGTGACACTAGTTATAGATTCCGATGCTTCATTTCAGGTTTAATTTATCCCTTGGACCTTCTTATTGACAAAGAAACACAGATAGTGATTCGGAATTAAATACAAAAGGCACAATGCCGACTTAAGTACAAGAAGACTGACTTTTCTTACTGACTATGTATTGAAGCATTCCTGTGACACTAGTTATAGATTCCGATGCTTCTCTTCAGGTTTACTCTATCCCTTGGACCTTCGTATTGACGATGAAACACAGAAATTGCATCGGAATTAAATACAAAAGGCACAATGCTGTCTTAAGTACAAGAAGACTGACTCTTCTTACTGACTATGTTTGAACCATTCCTGTGACATTAGTTATAGATTCCGACGTTTCACATCAAGTTTACTGTATCATTTAGACCTTAGTATTGTCGATGAAACACAGAAATTGCATCGGAATTAAATACAAAAGGCACAATGCCGTCTTAAGTACAAGAAGACTGACTCTTCTTACTGACTATGTTTGAACCATTCCTGTGAGACTAGTTATCGATTCCGATGCTTCACTTCAGGTTTACTGTATCTCTTAGACCTTCCCATTGACGATGAAACACAGAAACTGCATCGGAATTAAATACAAAAGGCACAATGCCGACTTAAGTACAAGAAGACTGACTCTTCTTACTGACTATGTATTGAACCAATCCTGTGTCACTAGTTATAGATTCCGATGCTTCACTTAAGGTTTACTGTATCCCTTGGACCTTCTATTTGACGATTAAACACAGAAATTGCATCGAAATTTAATAGAAAAGGCACAATGCCGACTTAAGTACATGTAGACTGAATCTTCCTACTGTCTATGTTTTGAACCATTCCTGTGACACTAGTTATAGATTCCGATGCTTCATTTCAAGTTTAATGTATCCCTTGGACTTTCTTATTGACGATGAAACACAGATAGTGCATCGGAATTAAATACAATAGGCACAATGCCGACTTAAGTACAAGAAGACTGACTGTTCTTACTGACTATGTTTGAACCATTCCTGTGACACTAATTATGGATTCCGATGCTTCACTTCAGGTTTACTGTATCCCTCAGACCTTCTCATTGACGATGAAACACAGAAACTGCATCGGAATTAAATAGAAATGGCACAATGCCGACTTAAGTACAAGAAGACTGACTCTTCTTACTGACTATGATTTGAATCATTCCTGTGACATTAGTTGTAGATTCCGATGCTTCACTTCAGGTTTATGTATCCCTCTGACCTTCTTATTAACGATGAAACACTGAAATTGCATCGGAATTAAATACAAAAGACACAATGCCGACTTAAGTACAAGAAGACTGACTCTTCTTACTGACTATGCTTTGAACCATTCCTGTGACACTAGTTATAGATTCCGATTCTTCACTTCAGGTTTACTGTATCCCTTGGACCTTCGTATTGACGATGAAATACAGAAATTGCATCGGAATTAAATACAAAAGGCACAATGCCGACTTAAGTACAAGAAGACTGACTCTTCTTACTGACTATGATTTGAACCGATCCTGTGACACTAGTTGTAGATTCCGATGCTTCACTTCAGGTTTACTGTATCCCTCTGACTTTCTTATTAACGATGAAGCACAGAAATTGCATCGGAATTCAATACAAAAGGCACAACGCCGACTTAAGTACAAGAAGACTGACTCTTCTTACTGACTATGATTTGAACCATTCCTGTGACACTAGTTATAAATTTCAATGCTTCACTTCAGGTTTATTGTATCCCTTAGACCTTCTTATTGACGATGAAACACAAAAATTTCATCGGAATTATATACAAAAGGCACAATGCCGACTTAAGTACAAGAAGACTGACTCGTCTTACTGACTATGATTTGAACCATTCCTGCGACACTACTTATGGATTCCGATGCTTCACTTCAGGTTTACTGTATCCCTTGGACCTTCTTATTGACGATGAAACACAGAAATTGCATCGGAATTAAATACAAAAGGCACAATGCCGACTTAAGTACAAGAAGACTGACTCTTCTTACTGACTATATCATGATCCATTCCTGTGACACTAGTTACAGATTCCGATGTTTCACTTCAGGTTTACTGTATCCCTTAGACCTTCTTATGGACCATGAAACATAGAAATTGCATCGGAATTAAATACAAACAGCACAATGCCGACTTAAGTACAATAAGACTGACTCTTCTTACTGACTATGATTTTAACCATTCCTGTGACCTTAGTTGTAGATTCCGAAGTTTCACATCAGGTTTACTGTATCCCTCTGACCTTCTTATTAACGATGAAACGCAGAAATTGCATCGGAATTAATTACAAAAGGCACAATGACGACTTAAGTACTAGAAGACTGACTCTTCTTAATGACTATGTTTGAACCATTCCTGTGACACTAATTATAGATTCCGATGCTTCACTTCAGGTTTGCTGTATCCCTCTGACCTTCTTATTGACGATGAAACACAGAAATTGCATCGGAATTAAATACAAACAGCACAATGCCGTCTTAAGTACAAGAAGACTGACTCTTCTTACTGACTATGTTTGAACCATTCCTGTGTCTCTAGTTATAGATTCCGATGTTTCTGTTCAAGTTTACTGTATCCCTTAGACCTTAGTATTGACGATGAAACAAAGAAATTGCATCGGAATATAATACAAAAGGCACAATGCCGTCTTAAGTACAAGAAGACTGACTGTTCTTACTGACTAAGTTTGAACCATTCCTGTGACACTAGTTATAGATTCCGATGCTTCACTTCAGGTTTACTGTATCCCTCAGACCTTCTCATTGACGATGAAACACAGAAACTGCATCGGAATTAAGTAGAAAAGGCACAAAGCCGACTTAAGTACAAGAAGACTGACTCTTCTTACTGACTATGATTTGAACCATTCCTGTGACATTAGTTGTAGATTCCGATGCTTCACTTCAGGTTTACTGTATCCCTCTGACCTTCTTATTAACGATGAAACACAGAAATTGCATCGGAATTAAATACAAAAGACACAATTCCGACTTAAGTACAAGAAGACTGACTCTTCTTACTGACTATGCTTCGAACCATTCCTGTGACACTAGTTATAGATTCCGATTCTTCACTTCAGGTTTACTGTATCCCTTGGACCTTCGTATTGACGATGAAATACAGAAATTGCATCGGAATTAAATACAAAAGGCACAATGCCGACTTAAGTACAAGAAGACTGACTCTTCTTACTGACTATGATTTAAACCGATCCTGTGACACTAGTTGTACATTGCGATGCTTCACTTCAGGTTAACTGTATCCCTCTGACCTTCTTATTAACGATGAAACACAGAAATTGCATCGGAATTAAATACAAAAGGCACAATGCCGACTTAAGTACAAGAAGACTGACTCTTCTTACTGACTATGATTTGAACCATTCCTGTGACACTAGTTATAGATTTCAATGCTTCACTTCAGGTTTACTGTATCCCTTAGACCTTCTTATTGACGATGAAACACAGAAATATCATCGGAATTATATACAATAGGCACAATGCCGACTTACGTACAAGAAGACTGACTCGTCTTACTGACTATGAATTGAACCATTCCTTCGACACTAGTTATGGATTCCGATGCTTCACTTCAGGTTCACTGTATCCCTTGGACCTTCTTATTGACGATGAAACACAGAAATTGCATCGGAATTAAATACAAAAGGCACAATGCGCACTTAAGTACAAGAAGACTGACTCTTCTTACTGACTATATCATGATCCATTCCTGTGACACTAGTTACAGATTCCGATGCTTCACTTCAGGTTTACTGTATCCCTTAGACCTTCTTATGGACGATGAAACATAGAAATTGCATCGGAATGAAATACAAACAGCATGATGCCGACTTATGTACAATAAGACTGACTCTTCTTACTGACTATGCTTTTAACCATTCTTGTGACCCTAGATATAGATTACGATGCTTCACTTCAGGGTTATTGTATCCCTCTGACCTCGTTATTGACGATGAAACACAGAAATTGCATCGGAAATAAATACAAAAGGCACAATGCCGACTTATGTACATGTAGACTGAATCTTCCTACTGATTATGTTTTGATCCTTTCCTGTGACACTAGTTATAGATTCCGATGCTTCATTTCAGGTTTAATGTATCCCTTGGACCGTCTTATTGACGATGAAACACAGATAGTGCATCGGAATTGAATACAAAAGGCACAATGCCGACTTAAGTACAAGAAGACTGACTTTTCTTACTGACTATGTATTGAAGCATTCCTGTGACACTAGTTATAGATTCCGATGCTTCTCTTCAGTTTTACTCTATCCCGTGGACCTTCGTATTGACGATGAAACACAGAAATTGCATCGGAATTAAATACAAAAGGCACAATGCCGTCTTAAGTACAAGAGGACTGACTCTTCTTACTGACTATGTTTGAACCATTCCTGTGACACTAGTTATAGATTCCGATGTTTCACTTCAAGTTTACTGTATCCCTTAGACCTTAGTATTGACGATGAAACACAGAAATTGCATCGGAATAAAATACAAAAGGCGCAATGCCGTCTTAAGTACAAGAAGACTGACTGTTCTTACTGACTATGTTTGAACCATTCCTGTGACACTAGTTATGGATTCCAATGCTTCACTTCAGGTTTACTGTATCCCTCAGACCTTCTCATTGACGATGAAACACAGAAACTGCATCGGAATTAAATAGAAATGGCACAATGCCGACTTAAGTACAAGAAGACTGACTCTTCTTACTGACTATGATTTGAATCATTCCTGTGACATTAGTTGTAGATTCCGATGCTTCACTTCAGGTTTATGTATCCCTCTGACCTTCTTATTAACGATGAAACACTGAAATTGCATCGGAATTAAATACAAAAGACACAATGCCGACTTAAGTACAAGAAGACTGACTCTTCTTACTGACTATGCTTTGAACCATTCCTGTGACACTAGTTATAGATTCCGATTCTTCACTTCAGGTTTACTGTATCCCTTCGACCTTCCTATTGACGATGAAATACAGAAATTGCATCGGAATTAAATACAAAAGGCACAATGCCGACTTAAGTACAAGAAGACTGACTCTTCTTACTGACTATGATTTGAACCGATCCTGTGACACTAGTTGTAGATTCCGATGCTTCACTTCAGGTTTACTGTATCCCTGTGACCTTCTTATTAACGATGAAACACAGAAATTGCATCGGAATTGAATACAAAAGGCACAATGCCGACTTAAGTACAAGAATACTGACTCTTCTTACCGACTATGATTTGAACCATTCCTGTGACACTAGTTATAAATTTCAATGCTTCACTTCAGGTTTATTGTATCCCTTAGACCTTCTTATTGACGATGAAACACAGAAATTTCATCGGAATTATATACAAAAGGCACAATGCCGACTTGAGTACAAGAAGACTGACTCGTCTTACTGACTATGATTTGAACCATTCCTGCGACACTACTTATGGATTCCAATGCTTCACTTCAGGTTCACTGTATCCCTTGGACCTTCTTATTGACGATGAAACACAGAAATTGCATCGGAATTTAATACAAAAGGCACAATGCCGACTTAAGTACAAGAAGACTGACTCTTCTTACTGACTATATCATGATCCATTCCTGTGACACTAGTTACAGAATCCGATGCTTCACTTCAGGTTTACTGTATCCCTTAGACCTTCTTATGGACGATGAAACATAGAAATTGCATCGGAATTAAATACAAACAGCACAATGCCGACTTAAGTACAATAAGACTGACTCTTCTTATTGACTATGATTTTAACCATTCCTGTGACACTAGTTGTAGATTCCGAAGTTTCACATCAGGTTTACTGTATCCCTCTGACCTTCTTACTAACGATGAAACGCAGAAATTGCATCGGAATTAATTACAAAAGGCACAATGCCGACTTAAGTACTAGAAGACTGACTCTTCTTAATGACTATGTTTGAACCATTCCTGTGACACTAATTATAGATTCCGATGCTTCACTTCAGGTTTGCTGTATCCCTCTGACCTTCTTATTGACGATGAAACACAGAAATTGCATCAGAATTAAATACAAAAGGCACAATGCCGACTTAAGTACAAGAAGACTGAATCTTCGGACTGACTATGTTTGAACCATTCCTGTGACACTAGGTATAGATTCCGATTATTCACTTCAGGTTTAGTGTATCCCTTGGACCTCGTTATTGACGATGAAACACAGAAATTGCATCGGAAATAAATACAAAAGGCACAATGCCGACTTATAAACATGTAGACTGAATCTTCCTACTGTTTATGTTTTGATCCTTTCCTGTGACACTAGTTATAGATTCCGATGCTTCATTTCAGGTTTAATTTATCCCTTGGACCTTCTTATTGACAAAGAAACACAGATAGTGCATCGGAATTAAATACAAAAGGCACAATGCCGACTTAAGTACAAGAAGACTGACTTTTCTTACTGACTATGTATTGAAGCATTCCTGTGAGACTAGTTATAGATTCCGATGCTTCTCTTCAGGTTTACTCTATCCCTTGGACCTTCGTATTGACGATGAAACACAGAAATTGCATCGGAATTAAATACAAAAGGCACAATGCCGTCTTAAGTACAAGAAGACTGACTCTTCTTACTGCCTATGTTTGAACCATTCCTGTGACACTAGTTATAGATTCCGACGTTTCACATCAAGTTTACTGTATCATTTAGACCTTAGTATTGTCGATGAAACACAGAAATTGCATCGGAATTAAATACAAAAGGCACAATGCCGTCTTAAGTACAAGAAGACTGACTCTTCTTACTGACTATGTTTGAACCATTCCTGTGAGACTAGTTATCGATTCCGATGCTTCACTTCAGGTTTACTGTATCTCTTAGACCTTCCCATTGACGATGAAACACAGAAACTGCATCGGAATTAAATACAAAAGGCACAATGCCGACTTAAGTACAAGAAGACTGACTCTTCTTACTGACTATGTATTGAACCAATCCTGTGTCACTAGTTATAGATTCCGATGCTTCACTTCAGGTTTACTGTATCCCTTGGACCTTCTTTTTGACGATTAAACACAGAAATTGCATCGAAATTTAATAGAAAAGGCACAATGCCGACTTAAGTACATGTAGACTGAATCTTCCTACTGTCTATGTTTTGAACCATTCCTGTGACACTAGTTATAGATTCCGATGCTTCATTTCAAGTTTAATGTATCCCTTGGACTTTCTTATTGACGATGAAACACAGATAGTGCATCGGGATTAAATACAATAGGCACAATGCCGACTTAAGTACAAGAAGACTGACTGTTCTTACTGACTATGTTTGAACCATTCCTGTGACACTAATTATGGATTCCGATGCTTCACTTCAGGTTTACTGTATCCCTCAGACCTTCTCATTGACGATGAAACACAGAAACTGCATCGGAATTAAATAGAAATGGCACAATGCCGACTTAAGTACAAGAAGACTGACTCTTCTTACTGACTATGATTTGAATCATTCCTGTGACATTAGTTGTAGATTCCGATGCTTTACTTCAGGTTTATGTATCCCTCTGACCTTCTTATTAACGATGAAACACTGAAATTGCATCGGAATTAAATACAAAAGACACAATGCCGACTTAAGTACAAGAAGACTGACTCTTCTTACTGACTATGCTTTGAACCATTCCTGTGACACTAGTTATAGATTCCGATTCTTCACTTCAGGTTTACTGTATCCCTTGGACCTTCGTATTGACGATGAAATACAGAAATTGCATCGAATTAAATACAAAAGGCACAATGCCGACTTAAGTACAAGAAGACTGACTCTTCTTACTGACTATGATTTGAACCGATCCTGTGACACTAGTTGTAGATTCCGATGCTTCACTTCAGGTTTACTGTATCCCTCTGACCTTCTTATTAACGATGAAGCACGAAATTGCATCGGAATTGAATACAAAAGGCACAATGCCGACTTAAGTACAAGAAGACTGACTCTTCTTACTGACTATGATTTGAACCATTCCTGTGACACTAGTTATAAATTTCAATGCTTCACTTCAGGTTTATTGTATCCCTTAGACCTTCTTATTGACGATGAAACACAAAAATTTCATCGGAATTATATATAAAAGGCACAATGCCGACTTAAGTACAAGAAGACTGACTCGTCTTACTGACTATGATTTGAACCATTCCTGCGTCACTACTTATGGATTCCGATGCTTCACTTCAGGTTTACTGTATCCCTTGGACCTTATTATTGACGATGAAACACAGAAATTGCATCGGAATTAAATACAAAAGGCACAATGCCGACTTAAGTACAAGAAGACTGACTCTTCTTACTGACTATATCATGATCCATTCCTGTGACACTAGTTACAGATTCCGATGTTTCACTTCAGGTTTACTGTATCCCTTAGACCTTCTTATGGACCATGAAACATAGAAATTGCATCGGAATTAAATACAAACAGCACAATGCCGACTTAAGTACAATAAGACTGACTCTTCTTACTGACTATGATTTTAACCATTCCTGTGACCTTAGTTGTAGATTCCGAAGTTTCACATCAGGTTTACTGTATCCCTCTGACCTTCTTATTAACGATGAAACGCAGAAATTGCATCGGAATTAATTACAAAAGGCACAATGACGACTTAAGTACTAGAAGACTGACTCTTCTTAATGACTATGTTTGAACCATTCCTGTGACACTAATTATAGATTCCGATGCTTCACTTCAGGTTTGCTGTATCCCTCTGACCTTCTTATTGACGATGAAACACAGAAATTGCATCAGAATTAAATACAAAAAGGCACAATGCCGACTTATAAACATGTAGACTGAATCTTCCTACTGTTTATGTTTTGATCCTTTCCTGTGACACTAGTTATAGATTCCGATGCTTCATTTCAGGTTTAATTTATCCCTTGGACCTTCTTATTGACAAAGAAACACAGATATTGCATCGGAATTAAATACAAAAGGCACAATGCCGACTTAAGTACAAGAAGACTGACTTTTCTTACTGACTATGTATTGAAGCATTCCTGTGACACTAGTTATAGATTCCGATGCTTCTCTTCAGGTTTACTCTATCCCTTGGACCTTCGTATTGACGATGAAACACAGAAATTGCATCGAAATTAAATACAAAAGGCACAATGCCGTCTTAAGTACAAGAAGACTGACTCTTCTTACTGACTATGTTTGAACCATTCCTGTGACACTAGTTATAGATTCCGACGTTTCACATCAAGTTTACTGTATCATTTAGACCTTAGTATTGTCGATGAAACACAGAAATTGCATCGGAATTAAATACAAAAGGTACAATGCCGTCTTAAGTACAAGAAGACTGACTCTTCTTACTGACTATGTTTGAACCATTCCTGTGTCACTAGTTATAGATTCCGATGCTACACTTCAGGTTTACTGTATCCCTTGGACCTTCTTTTTGACGATTAAACACAGAAATTGCATCGAAATTTAATAGAAAAGGCACAATGCCGACTTAAGTACATGTAGACTGAATCTTCCTACTGTCTATGTTTTGAACCATTCCTGTGACACTAGTTATAGATTCCGATGCTTCATTTCAAGTTTAATGTATCCCTTGGACTTTCTTATTGACGATGAAACACAGATAGTGCATCGGAATTAAGTACAATATTCACAATGCCGACTTAAGTACAAGAAGACTGAATCTTCGGCCTGACTATGTTTGAACCATTCCTGTGACACTAGTTATGGATTCCGATGTTTCACTTCAGGTTTGGTGTATCCCTTGGACCTTCTTATTGACGATGAAACACAGAAATTGCATCAGAATTAAATAGAAAAGGCACAATGCCGACTCAAGTAGAATAAGACTGTCTCTTATTACTGTCTGTGTTTTGAACCATTCCTGTGACACTAGTTATGGATTCCGATGCTTCACTTCAGGTTTACTGTATACCTTGGACCCTCTTATTGACGATGAAACAAAGAATTTGCATCGAAATTAAATACAAAAGGCACAATGCCAACTTAAGAACAAGAAAACTGTCTCCTCTTACTGACTATATCTTGATCCAGTCCTGTGACACTAGTTATAGATTCCGATGCTCCTACTTCAGGTTTACTGTATCCCTTAGACCATCTTATTGACGATGAAACACAGAAATTGCATCGGAATTAAATGCAAAAGGCACAATGTCGAACATACGTACAAGAAAACTGACTCTTCTTCCTGACTATGATTTGAACCATTCCTGTGACACTAGTTGTAGATTCGGATGCTTCACCTCAGGCTTACTGTATCCCTCTGACCTTCTTATTAACGATGAAACACAGAAATTGCATCGGAAATAAATACAAATGGCACAATGCCGACTTAAGTGCAAGAGGACTGACTCTTGCTACTGTCTATGTTTTGAACCATTCCTGTGACACTAGTTATAGATTCCGAAGCTTCATTTCAGGTTTAATGTATCCCTTGGACCATCTTATTGACGATGAAACACAGATAGTGCATCGGAATTAAATACAAAAGGCACAATGCCGACTTAAGTACAAGAAGACTGACTCTTCTTACTGACTATGTATTGTACCATTCCTGTGACACTAGTTATAGATTCCGATGCTTCATTTCAGGTTTAATGTATCCCTTGGACCTTCATATCGACGATGAAACACAGATAGTGCATCGGAATTAAATACAAAAGGCACAATGCCGACTTAAGTACAAGAAGACTGACTCTTCTTACTGACTATGATTTGAACCATTCCTGTGACACTAGTTGTAGATTCCGATGCTTTAATTCAGGTTTACTGTATACCTCTGACCTCCTTATTAACGATGAAACACAGAAATTGCATCGGAAATAAATACAAAAGGCACAATGCCGACTAAAGTACAAGAAGACTGACTCTTCTTACTGACTATGTTTGAACCATTCCTGTGACACTAGTTATAGATTCCGATGCTTCGCTTCAGCTTTACTGTGTCCCTAAAACCTTCTTATTTACGATGAAAGACAGAAATTGCATCGGAATTAAATACAAAAGGCACAATGCCGATTTAAGTACAAGAAGACTGGCTCTTCTTACTGACTATGCTTTTAACCATTCTTGTGACCCTAGTTATAGATTACGATGCTTCACTTCATGTTTATTGTATACCTCTGACCTCGTTATTGACGATGAAACACAGAAATTGCATCGGAAATAAATACAAAAGGCACAATGCCGACTTATGTACATGTAGACTGAATCTTCCTACTGTTTATGTTTTGATCCTTTCCTGTGACACTAGTTATAGATTCCGATGCTTCATTTCAGGTGTAATGTATCCCTTGGACCGTCTTATTCACTATGAAACACAAATAGTGCATCGGAATTAAATACAAAAGGCACAATGCCGACTTAAGTACAAGAAGACTGACTTTTCTTACTGACTATGTATTGAAGCATACCTGTGACACTAGTTATAGATTCCGATGCTTCTCTTCAGGTTTACTCTATCCATTGGACCTTCGTATTGACGATGAAACACAGAAATTGCATCGGAATTTAATACAAAAGGCACAATGCCGTCTTAAGTACAAGAAGACTGACTCTTCTTACTGACTATGTTTGAACCATTCCTGTGACTCTAGTTATAGATTCCGATGTTTCTGTTCAAGTTTACTGTATCCCTTAGACCTTAGTATTGACGATGAAACAAATAAATTGCATCGGAATATAATACAAAAGGCACAATGCCGTCTTAAGTACAAGAAGACTGACTGTTCTTACTGACTAAGTTTGAACCATTCCTGTGACACTAGTTATAGATTCCGATGCTTCACTTCAGGTTTACTGTATCCCTCAGACCTTCTCATTGACGATGAAACACAGAAACTGCATCGGAATTAAATACAAAAGACACAATTCCGACTTAAGTACAAGAAGACTGACTGTTCTTACTGACTATGCTTCGAACCATTCCTGTGACACTAGTTATAGATTCCGATTCTTCACTTCAGGTTTACTGTATCCCTTGGACCTTCGTATTGACGATGAAATACAGAAATTGCATCGGAATTAAATACAAAAGGCACAATGCCGACTTAAGTACAAGAAGACTGACTCTTCTTACTGACTATGATTTGAACCGATCCTGTGACACTAGTTGTAGATTGCGATGCTTCACTTCAGGTTAACTGTATCCCTCTGACCTTCTTATTAACGATGAAACACAGAAATTGCATCGGAATTAAATACAAAAGGCACAATGCCGACTTAAGTACAAGAAGACTGACTCTTCTTACTGACTATGATTTGAACCATTCCTGTGACACTAGTTATAGATTTCAATGCTTCACTTCAGGTTTACTGTATCCCTTAGACCTTCTTATTGACGATGAAACACAGAAATATCATCGGAATTATATACAATAGGCACAATGCCGACTTACGTACAAGAAGACCGACTCGTCTTACTGACTATGAATTGAACCATTCCTTCGACACTAGTTATGGATTCCGATGCTTCACTTCAGGTTTACTGTATCCCTTGGACCTTCTTATTGACGATGAAACACAGAAATTGCATCGGAATTAAATACAAAAGGCACAATGCGCACTTAAGTACAAGAAGACTGACTCTTCTTACTGACTATATCATGATCCATTCCTGTGACACTAGTTATAGATTCCGATGCTTCACTTCAGATTTACTGTATCCCTTAGACCTTCTTAAGGACGATGAAACATAGAAATTGCATCGGAATGAAATACAAACAGCATGATGCCGACTTAAGTACAATAAGACTGACTCTTCTTACTGAGTATGATTTTAACCATTCCTGTGACACTAGTTGTAGATTCCGATTATTCACTTCAGGTTTACTGTATCCCTCTGACCTTCTTTTTGACGATGAAACACAGAAATTGCATCGGAATTAAATACAAAAGGCACAATGCCGACTTAAGTACAAGAAGACTGACTCTACTTACTGACTATGTTTGAACCATTCCTGTAACACTAGTTATAGATTCCGATGCTTCACTTCAGGTTTACTGTATCCCTTGGACCTTCGTATTGACGATGAAACACAGAAATTGCATCGGAATTAAATACAGAAGGCAGAATGCCGAGTTAAGTACAAGAAGACTGACTCTTCTTACTGACTATGATTTGAACCATTCCTGTGACACTAGTTGTAGATTCCGATGCTTTAATTCAGGTTTACTGTATACCTCTGACCTTCTTATTAACGATGAATCACAGAAATTGCATCGGAAAGAAATACAAAAGGCACAATGCCGACTTAATTACAAAAAGACTGACTCTTCTTACTGACTATGTTTGAACCATTCCTGTGACACTAGTTATAGATTCCGATGCTTCACTTCAGGCTTACTGTGTCCCTAAAACCTTCTTATTGACGATAAAACACAGAAATTGATCGGAATTAAATACAAAAGGCACAATGCCAATTTAAGTACAAGAAGACTGGCTCTTCTTATTGACTATGCTTTTAACCATTCTTGTGACCCTAGTTATAGATTACGATGCTTCACTTCAGGTTTATTGTATCCCTCTGACCTCGTTATTGACGATGAAACACAGAAATTGCATCGGAAATAAATACAAAAGGCACAATGCCGACTTATGTACATGTAGACTGAATCTTCCTACTGTTAATGTTTTGATCCATTCCTGTGACACTAGTTATAGATTCCGATGCTTCATTTCAGGTGTAATGTATCTCTTGGACCGTCTTATTGACTATGAAACACAGATAGTGCATCAGAATTAAATACAAAAGGCACAAAGCCGACTTAAGTACAAGAAGACTGACTTTTCTTACTGACTATGTATTGAAGCATTCCAGTGACACTAGTTATAGATTCCGATGCTTCTCTTCAGGTTTACTCTATCCCTTGGACCTTCGTATTGACGATGTAACACAGAAATTGCATCGGAATTAAATACAAAAGGCACAATGCCGGCTTAAGTACAAGAAGACAGACTCTTCATACTGACTATGTTTGAACCATTCCTGTGACTCTAGTTATAGATTCCGATGTTTCACTTCAAGTTTACTGTATCCCTTAGACCTTAGTATTGACGATGAAACACAGAAATTGCATCGGAATATAATACAAACGGCACAATGCCGTCTTAAGTACAAGAAGACTGACTGTTCTTACTGACTATGTTTGAACCATTCCTGTGACACTAGTTATAGATTCCGATGCTTCACTTCAGGTTTACAGTATCCCTCAGACCTTCTCATTGACGATGAAAGACAGAAACTGCATCGGAATTAAATACAAAAGGCTCAATGCCGACTTAAGTAGAAGAAGACTGACTCTTCTTACTGACTATGATTTGAACCATTCCTGTGACACTAGTTATAGATATCAATGCTTCACTTCAGGTTTACTGTATCCCTCTGAGCTTCTTATCAACGATGAAACACAGAAATTGCATCGGAATTATATACAAAAGGCACAATGTCGACTTAAGTACAAGAAGTCTCACTCTTCTTACTGACTATATCATGATCCATTCCTGTGACACTAGTTATAGATTCCGATGCTTCACTTCGGGTTTACTGTATCCCTTAGACCTTCTTATGGAAGATGAAACATAGAAATTGCATCGGAATTAAATACAAACAGCATGATGCCGACTTAAGTACAATAAGACTGACTCTTCTTACTGACTATGATTTAAACCATTCCTGTGACACTAGTTGTAGATTCCGAAGTTTCACATCAGGTTTACCGTATCCCTCTGAGCTTCTTATCAACGATTAAACACAGAAATTGCACCGGAATTAATTACAAAAGGCACAATGCCGACTTAAGTACTAGAAGACTGACTCTTCTTACTGACTATGATTTGAACCATTCCTGTGACACTAGTTGTAGATTCCGATGCTTCACTTCAGGTTTACGGTATCCCGCTGACCTTCTTATTAACGATGAAACACAGAAATTGCTTCGGAATTAAATACAATAGGCACAAGGCCGACTTAAGTACAAGAAGACTAACTCTTCTTACTGACTATACTTAGAACCATTCGTGTGACACTAGTTATAGATTCCGATTCTTAACTTCAGGTTTACTGTATCCCTTATACCTTCGTATTGACGATGAAATACAGAAATTGCATCGGAATGATCTACAAAAGGCACAATGCCGACTTAAGTACAAGAAGACTGACTCTTCTTACTGACTATGAATTGAACCGTTCCTGTGACACTACTTGTAGATTCCGATGCTTCACTTCAGGTTTACTGTATCCCTCTGACCTTCTTATTAACGATGAAACACAGAAATTGCAACGGAATTAAATACAAAAGGCACAATGCCGACTTAAGTACAGGAAGACTGTCTCTTCCTAATGTCTATGTTTTAAACCATTCCTGTGACAGTAGTTATAGATTGCGAAGCTTCACTTCAGGTTTACTGTATCCCTTAGACCTTCTTATTTACGATGATAGACAGAAATTGCATCGGAATTAAATACAAAAGGCACAATTTCGACTTAAGTACAAGAAGACTGACTCTTCTTACTGACTATGATTTGAACCATTCCTGTGACACTAGTTGTAGATTCCGATGCTTCACTTCAGGTTTACTGTATCCCTCTGACCTTCTTGTTAACGATGAAACACAGAAATTGCATCGGAAATAAATACAACTGGCACAATGCCGACTTAAGTACAGGAAGACTGACTCTATCTACTGTCTATGTTTTGAACCATTCCTGTGACACTAGTTATAGATTCCGATGCTTCATTTCAGGTTTAATGTATCCCTTGGACCTTCTTATTGACGATGAGACACAGATAGTGCATCGGAATTACATACAAAAGGCACAATGCCGACTTAAGAACAAGAAGACTGACTCCTCTTACTGACCATGTATTGAACCATTCCTGTGTCACTAGTTATAGATTCCGATGCTTCACTTCAGGTTTACTGTATTCCTTGGACCTTCTTATTGACTATGAAACACAGAAATTGCATCGGAAACAAATACAAAAGGCACAATGCCGACCTAAGTACATGTAGACTCAATCTTCCTACTGTCTATGTTTGAACCATTCCTGTGACACTTGTTATAGTATCCGATGCTTCATTTCAGGTTTAATGTATCCCTTGGACTTTCTTATTGACGATGAAACACAGATAGTGCATCGGAATTAAATACAAAAGGCACAATGGCGACTTAAGTACAAGAAGACTGACTCTTCTTACTATGCTTTTAACCATTCCTGTGACACTAGTTATAGATTCCGATGCTTCACTTGAGGTTTACTGTATCCCTTGGACCTTCGTATTGACGATGAAACACAGAAATAGCATCGGAATTAAATACAGAAGGCACAATGCCGACTTAAGTACAAGAAGACTGACTCTTCTTACTGACTATGATTTGAGCCATTCCTGTGACACTAGTTGTAGATTCAGATACATCACTTCAGGTTTACTGTATCCCTCTGACCTTCTTATTAACGATGAAACACAGAAATTGCATCGGAATTAAATACAAAAGGCACAATGCCGACTTAAGTACAAGAAGACTGACTCCTCGTACTGACTATGTTTTGAACCATTCCTGTGACACTAGTTATAGATTCCGATGCTTCACTTCAGGTTTACTGCATCCCTCTGACCTTCTTATTAACGATGAAACACAGAAATTGCTCGGAATTAAATACATAAGGCACAATGCCGACTTAAGTAGAAGAAGACTGACTCTTCTTACTGACTATGATTTGCTCCACTCCTGTGACACTAGTTATAGATTCCGATTCTTCACTTCAGCTTTACTGTATCCCTTGGACCTTCGTATTGACGATGAAACACAGAAATTGCATCGGAATTAAATACAAAAGGCACAATGCCGACTTAAGTACAAGAAGACTGACCCTTCTTAATGACTATGTTTAGATCCATTCCAGTGACACTAGTTATAGATTCCGATGCTTCACTTCAGGTTAAATGTATCCCTTAGACCTTCGTATTGACGATGAAACACAGAAATTGCATTGGAATTAAATACCAAAGGCACCATGCCGACTTAAGTACAAGAAGACTGACTCTTCGACTCACTATACCTTGATCCATTCCTGTGACACTAGTTATAGATTCCGATGGCTCACTTCAGGTTTACTGTATCACTTAGACCTTCTTATTGACGATGAAACACAGAAATTGCATCGGAATTAAATACAAAAGGCACAATGCTAACTGAAGTACAACTAGACTGACTCTTCTTACTGACTACGATTTGAACCATTCCTGTGACAATAGTTGTAGATTCCGATGCTCACTTCAGGTTTACTGTATCCCTCTGACCTTCTTATTAACGATGAAACACAGAAATTGCATCGGAATTAAATCAAAAGTCACAATGCCGTCTTAAGTACATGTAGACTGAATCTTCCTAGTGTCTATGTTTTGAACCATTCCTGTGACACTAGTTATAGATTCCGATGCTTCATTTCAGGTTTAATGTATCCCTTGGACTTTCTTATTGACGATGAAACACAGATAGTGCATCGGAATTAAATACAAAAGGCACAATGCCGACTTAAGAACAAGAAGACTGACTCTTCTTACTGACTATGTTTTGAACCATTCCTGTGACACTAGTTATAGATTCCGATGCTTCACTTCAGGTTTACTGTATCACTTGGACCTTCGTATTGACGATGAAACACAGATATTGCATCGGAATTAAATACAGGAGGCACAATGCCGACTTAAGTACATGTAGCCTGAACCTTCCTGCTGCCTATGGTTTGAACCATTCCTGTGACACTAGTCATAGATTCCGATGCGTCATTTCAGGTTTAATGTATCCCTTGGACTTTCTTATTGACGATGAAACACAGATAGTGCATCGGAATTAAATACAAAAGGCACAATGCCGACTTAAGTACAAGAAGACTGACTCTTCTTACTGACTATTTTTGAACCATTCCTGTGACACTAGTTATAGTTTCCGATGCTTCACTTCAGGTTTACTGTATCCCTTGGACCTTCGTATTGACGATGAAACACAGAGATTGCATCGAAATTAAATACAGAAGGCACAATGCCGACTTAAATACAAGAAGACTGACTCTTGTAACTGACTATGCTTTGAACCATTCCTGTGACACTAGTTATAGATTCCGTTTCTTCACTTCAGGTTTACTGTATCCCTTGGACCGTCGTATTGACGATGAAACACAGAAATTGCATCGGAATTAAATACAAAAGGCACAATGCTGACTTAAGTACAAGAAGGCTGACACTTCTTATTGACTATGATTTGAACCATTCCTGTGACACTAGTAATAGATTCCGATGTTTCACATCAAGTTTACTGTATCCCTTAGATCTTAGTATTGACGATGAAACACAGAAATTGCATCGGAATTAAATACAAAAAGCACAATGCCGTCTTAAGTACAAGAAGACTGACTCTTCTTACTGACTATGTTTGAACCATTCCTGTGACACTAGTTATAGATTCCGATGCTTCACTTCAGGTTTACTGTATCTCTTAGACCTTCCCATTGACGATGAAACACAGAAACTGCATCGGAATTAAATACAAAATGCACAATGTCGACTTAAGTACAAGAAGACTGACTCTTCTTACTGACTATGATTTGAACCGATCCTGTGACACTCGTTGTAGATTCCGATGCTTCACTTCAGGTTTACTGTAGCCCTCTGACCTTCATATTAACGATGAAACACAGTAATTGCATCGGAATTAAATCCAAAAATCACAATGCCGACTTAAGTACAAGAAGACTGACTCTTCTTACTGACTATGATTTGAACCATTCCTGTGACACTAGATACAGATTTCAATGCTTCACTTCAGGTTTACTGTATCCCTTAGACCTTCTTATTGACGATGAAACACAGAAATTTCATCGGAATTATATACAAAGGCACAATGGCGACTTAAGTACAAGAAGACTGACTCGTCTTACTGACTATGATTTGAACCGTTCCTGCGACACTAGTTATGGATTCCGATGCTTCACTTCAGGTTTACTGTATCTCTTGGACCTTCTTATTGACGATGAAACACAGAAATTGCATCGGAATTAAATACAAAAGGCACAATGCCGACTTAAGTACAAGAAGACTGACTCTTCTAACTGACTATATCATGATCCATTCCTGTGACACTAGTTATAGATTCCGATGCTTCACTTCAGGTTTACTGTATCCCTTAGACCTTCTTATGGACGAAGAAACATAGAAATTGCATCGGAATTAAATACAAACAGCATGATGCCGACTTAAGTACAATAAGACTGACTCTTCTTACTGACTATGATTTTAACAATTCCTGTGACACTAGTTGTAGATTCCGAAGTTTCACATTAGGTTTACCTTATCCCTCTGACCTTCTTATTAACGATGAAACACAGAAATTGCATCGGAATTAATTACAAAAGGCACAATGCCGACTTAAGTGCTAGAAGACTGACTCTTCTTACTGACTATGTTTGAACCATTCCTGTGACACTAGTTATAGATTCCGATGCTTCATTTCAGGTTTGCTGTATCCCTATGACCTTCCTATTGACGATGAAACACAGGAATTGCATCGGAAATAAATACGAAAGTTACAATGCCGACTTATGTACATGTAGACTGAATCGTCCTACTGTTTATGTTTTGATCCATTCCTGTGACACTAGTTATAGATTCCGATGCTTCATTTCAGGTTTAATGTATCCCTTGGACATTCTTATTGACGATGAAACACAGAAATTGCATCGGAATTAAATACAAAAGGCACAATGCCGTCTTAAGTACAAGAAGACTGACTCTTCTTACTGACTCTGTTTGAACCATTCCTGTGACACTAGTAATAGATTCCGATGTTTCACATCAAGTTTACTGTATCCCTTAGATCTTAGTATTGACGATGAAACACAGAAATTGCATCGGAATTAAATACAAAAAGCACAATGCCGTCTTAAGTACAAGAAGACTGACTCTTCTTACTGACTATGTTTGAACCATTCCTGTGACACTAGTTATAGATTCCGATGCTTCACTTCAGGTTTACTGTATCTCTTAGACCTTCCCATTGACGATGAAACACAGAAACTGCATCGGAATTAAATACAAAATGCACAATGCCGACTTAAGTACAAGAAGACTGACTCTTCTTACTGACTATGATTTGAACCATTCCTGTGACACTAGTTGTAGATTCCGATGCTTCACTTCAGGTTTACTGTATCCCGCTGACCTTCTTATTAACGATGAAACACAGAAATTGCTTCGGAATTAAATACAATAGGCACAAGGCCGACTTAAGTACAAGAAGACTAACTCTTCTTACTGACTATGCTTTGAACCATTCGTGTGACACTAGTTATAGATTCCGATTCTTAACTTCAGGTTTACTGTATCCCTTATACCTTCGTATTGACGATGAAATACAGAAATTGCATCGGAATTATCTACAAAAGGCACAATGCCGACTTAAGTACAAGAAGACTGACTCTTCTTACTGACTATGAATTGAACCGTTCCTGTGACACTACTTGTAGATTCCGATGCTTCACTTCAGGTTTACTGTATCCCTCTGAACTTCTTATTAACGATGAAACACAGAAATTGCAACGGAATTAAATACAAAAGGCACAATGCCGACTTAAGTACAGGAAGACTGTCTCTTCCTAATGTCTATGTTTTAAACCATTCCTGTGACAGTAGTTATAGATTGCGAAGCTTCACTTCAGGTTTACTGTATCCCTTAGACCTTCTTATTGACGATGATAGACAGAAATTGCATCGGAATTAAATACAAAAGGCACAATTTCGACTTAAGTACAAGAAGACTGACTCTTCTTACTGACTATGATTTGAACCATTCCTGTGACACTAGTTGTAGATTCCGATGCTTCACTTCAGGTTTACTGTATCCCTCTGACCTTCTTGTTAACGATGAAACACAGAAATTGCATCGGAAATAAATACAACTGGCGCAATGCCGACTTAAGTACAGGAAGACTGACTCTATCTACTGTCTATGTTTTGAACCATTCCTGTGACACTAGTTATAGATTCCGATGCTTCATTTCAGGTTTAATGTATCCCTTGGACCTTCTTATTGACGATGAGACACAGATAGTGCATCGGAATTACATACAAAAGGCACAATGCCGACTTAAGAACAAGAAGACTGACTCCTCTTACTGACCATGTATTGAACCATTCCTGTGTCACTAGTTATAGATTCCGATGCTTCACTTCAGGTTTACTGTATTCCTTGGACCTTCTTATTGACTATGAAACACAGAAATTGCATCGGAAACAAATACAAAAGGCACAATGCCGACCTAAGTACATGTAGACTGAATCTTCCTACTGTCTATGTTTGAACCATTCCTGTGACACTTGTTATAGTTTCCGATGCTTCATTTCAGGTTTAATGTATCCCTTGGACTTTCTTATTGACGATGAAACACAGATAGTGCATCGGAATTAAATACAAAAGGCACAATGGCGACTTAAGTACAAGAAGACTGACTCTTCTTACTATGCTTTTAACCATTCCTGTGAAACTAGTTATAGATTCCGATGCTTCACTTGAGGTTTACTGTATCCCTTGGACCTTCGTATTGACGATGAAACACAGAAATAGCATCGGAATTAAATACAGAAGGCACAATGCCGACTTAAGTACAAGAAGACTGACTCTTCTTACTGACTATGATTTGAGCCATTCCTGTGACACTAGTTGTAGATTCAGATACATCACTTCAGGTTTACTGTATCCCTCTGACCTTCTTATTAACGATGAAACACAGAAATTGCATCGGAATTAAATACAAAAGGCACAATGCCGACTTAAGTACAAGAAGACTGACTCCTCGTACTGACTATGTTTTGAACCATTCCTGTGACACTAGTTATAGATTCCGATGCTTCACTTCAGGTTTACTGTATCCCTCTGACCTTCTTATTAACGATGAAACACAGAAATTGCTCGGAATTAAATACATAAGGCACAATGCCGACTTAAGTACAAGAAGACTGACTCTTCTTACTGACTATGATTTGCTCCACTCCTGTGACACTAGTTATAGATTCCGATTCTTCACTTCAGCTTTACTGTATCCCTTGGACCTTCGTATTGACGATGAAACACAGAAATTGCATCGGAATTAAATACAAAAGGCACAATGCCGACTTAAGTACAAGAAGACTGACCCTTCTTAATGACTATGTTTAGATCCATTCCAGTGACACTAGTTATAGATTCCGATGCTTCACTTCAGGTTAAATGTATCCCTTAGACCTTCTTATTGACGATGAAACACAGAAATTGCATTGGAATTAAATACTAAAGGCACCATGCCGACTTAAGTACAAGAAGACTGACTCTTCGACTGACTATACCTTGATCCATTCCTGTGACACTAGTTATAGATTCCGATGGCTCACTTCAGGTTTACTGTATCCCTTAGACCTTCTTATTGACGATGAAACACAGAAATTGCATCGGAATTAAATACAAAAGGCACAATGCTGACTTAAGTACAACTAGACTGACTCTTCTTACTGACTACGATTTGAACCATTCCTGTGACAATAGTTGTAGATTCCGATGCTCACTTCAGGTTTACTGTATCCCTCTGACCTTCTTATTAACGATGAAACACAGAAATTGCATCGGAATTAAATCAAAAGTCACAATGCCGTCTTAAGTACATGTAGACTGAATCTTCCTAGTGTCTATGTTTTGAACCATTCCTGTGACACTAGTTATAGATTCCGATGCTTCATTTCAGGTTTAATGTATCCCTTGGACTTTCTTATTGACGATGAAACACAGATAGTGCATCGGAATTAAATACAAAAGGCACAATGCCGACTTAAGAACAAGAAGACTGACTCTTCTTACTGACTATGTTTTGAACCATTCCTGTGACACTAGTTATAGATTCCGATGCTTCACTTCAGGTTTACTGTATCACTTGGACCTTCGTATTGACGATGAAACACAGATATTGCATCGGAATTAAATACAGGAGGCACAATGCCGACTTAAGTACATGTAGCCTGAATCTTCCTGCTGCCTATGGTTTGAACCATTCCTGTGACACAATCATAGATTCCGATGCGTCATTTCAGGTTTAATGTATCCCTTGGACTTTCTTATTGACGATGAAACACAGATAGTGCATCGGAATTAAATACAAAAGGCACAATGCTGACTTAAGTACAAGAAGGCTGACACTTCTTATTGACTATGATTTGAACCATTCCTGTGACACTAGTTGTAGATTCCGATGCTTCACTTCAGGTTAACTGTATCCCTCTGACCTTCTTATTAACGAAGAAACACAGAAATTGCATCGGAATTAAATACAAAAGGCACAATGCCGACTTAAGTACAAGAAGACTGACTCTTCTTACTGACTATGTCTTGAACCATTCCTGTGACACTAGTTATAGATTCCGATGCTTCACTTCAGATTTACTGTATCCCTCTGACCTTCTTATCGACGATGAAACACAGAAATTGCATCGGAATTAAATACAAAATTCACAATGCCGACTTAAGTACAAGAAGACTGACTCTTCTTACTGTCTATGTTTGAACCATTCCTGTGACACTAGTTATAGATTCCGATGCTTCATTTCAGGTATAATGTATCCCTTGGACCTTCTTTTTGACGATGAAACACAGAAATTGCATCGGAATTTAATAGAAAAGGCACAATGCATACTTAAGTACAAGAAGACTGACTCTTCTTACTGTCTATGTTTTGAATCATTCCTGTGACACTAGTTATAGGATCCGATGCTTCACTTCAGGTTTACTGTATTCCTTGGACTTTCTTATTGACTATGAAACACAGAAATTGAATCGGAAAGAAATACAAAATGCACAATGCCGACTTAAGTACATGTAGACTGAACTTCCTAGTGTCTATGCTTTGAACCATTCCTGTGACACTAGTTGTAGATTCCGATGCTTCACTTCAGGTTTGCTGTTTCCCTCTGACCTTCTTATTAACGATGAAACACAGAAATTGCATCGGAATTAAATACAAAAGGCACAATGCCGACTTAAGTACAAGAAGACTGACTCTTCTTACTGACTATGTTTTGAACCAATCCTGTGACACTAGTTATAGATTCCGTTGCTTCACTTCAGGTTTACTGTATCCCTCTGACCTTCTTATTAACGATGAAACACAGAAATTGCGTCGGAATTAAATACAAAAGGCACAATGCCGACTTAAGTACAAGAAGACTGACTCTTCGTACTGACTACGTTTTGAACCATTCCTGTGACACTAGTTATAGATTCCGATGCCTCACTTCAGGTTTACTGTATCCCTCTGACCTTCTTATTAACGATGAAACACAGAAATTGCATCGGAATTAAATACAAAAGGCACAATGCCGACTTAAGTACAAGAAGACTGACTCTTCTTACTGACTATGATTTGAACCACTCCTGTGACACTAGTTATAGATTCCGATTCTTCACTTCAGCTTTACTGTATCCCTTGGACCTTCGTATTGACAATGAAACACACAAATTGCATTGGAATTAAATACAAAAGGCACAATGCCGACTTAAGTACAAGAAGACTGACCCTTCTTAATGACTATGTATAGATCCATTCCTGTGACACTACTTATAGATTCCGATGCTTCACTTCAGGTTAAATGTATCCCTTAGACCATCTTATTGACGATGAAACACAGAAATTGCATTGGAATTAAATACTAAAGGCACCATGCCGACTTAAGTACAAGTAGACTGACTCTTCGACTGACTATACCTTGATCCATTCCTGTGACACTAGTTATAGATTCCGATGGCTCACTTCAGGTTTACTGTATCCCTTAGACCTTCTTATTGACGATGAAACACAGAAATTGCATCGGAATTAAATACAAAAGGCACAATGCTGACTTAAGTACAAGTAGACTGACTCTTCTTACTGACTATGATTTGAACCATTCCTGTGACAATAGTTGTAGATTCCGATGCTCACTTCAGGTTTATTGTATCCCTCTGACCTTCTTATTAACGATGAAACACAGAAATTGCATCGGAATTAAATCAAAAGGCACAATGCCGTCTTAAGTACATGTAGACTGAATCTTCCTAGTGTCTATGTTTAGAACCATTCCTGTGACACTAGTTATAGATTCCGATGCTTCATTTCAGGTTTAATGTATCCCTTGGACTTTCTTATTGACGATGAAACACAGATAGTGCATCGGAATTAAATACAAAAGGCACAATGCCGACTTAAGAACAAGAAGACTGACTCTTCTTACTGACTATGTTTTGAACCATTCCTGTGACACTAGTTATAGATTCCGATGCTTCACTTCAGGTTTACTGTATCACTTGGACCTTCGTATTGACGATGAAACACAGAAATTGCGTCGGAATTAAATACAGAAGGCACAATGCCGACTTAAGTACATGTAGCCTGAATCTTCCTGCTGCCTATGGTTTGAACCATTCCTGTGACACTAGTTATAGATTCCGATGCTTCATTTCAGGTTTAATGTATCCCTTGGACTTTCTTATTGACGATGAAACACAGATAGTGCATCGGAATTAAATACAAAAGGCACAATGCCGACTTAAGTACAAGAAGACTGACTCTTCTTACTGACTATTTTTTGAACCATTCCTGTGACACTAGTTATAGTTTCCGATGCTTCACTTCAGGTTTACTGTATCACTTGGACCTTCGTACTGACGATGAAACACAGAAATTGCATCGGAATTAAATACAGAAGGCACAATGCCGACTTAAGTACAAGAAGACTGACCGTGTTACTGATTATGCTTTGAACCATTCCTGTGACACTAGTTATAGATTCCGATTCTTCACTTCAGGTTTACTGTATCCCTTGGACCTTCGTATTGACGATGAAACACAGAAATTGCATCGGAAATAAATACAAAAGGCACAATGCTGACTTAAGTACAAGAAGGCTGACTCTTCTTATTGACTATGATTTGAACCATTCCTGTGACACTAGTTGTAGATTCCGATGCTTCACTTCAGGTTAACTGTATCCCTCTGACCTTCTTATTAACGAAGAAACACAGAAATTGCATCGGAATTAAATACAAAAGGCACAATGCCGACTTAAGTACAAGAAGACTGACTCTTCTTACTGACTATGTCTTGAACCATTCCTGTGACACTAGTTATAGATTCCGATGCTTCACTTCAGGTTTACTGTATCCCTCTGACCTTCTTATTAACGATGAAACACAGAAATTGCATCGGAATTAAGTACAAAAGGCACAATGCCGACTTAAGTACAAGAAGACTGAATCTTCGGACTGACTATGTTTGAACCATTCCTGTGACACTAGTTATAGATTCCGATGATTCACTTCAGGTTTAGTGTATCCCTTGGACCTTCTTATTGATGATGAAACACAGAAATTGCATCAGAATTAAATAGAAAAGGCACAATGCCGTCTTAAGTACAAGAAGACTGTCTCTTCCTACTGTCTATGTTTTAAACCATTCCTGTGACAGTAGTTATAGATTCCGATGCTTCACTTCAGGTTTACTGTATCCCTTAGACCTTCTTATTGACGATGAAAGACAGAAATTGCATCGTAATTAAATACAAAATGCACAATTTCGACTTAAGTACAAGAAGACTGACTCTTCTTACTGACTATGATTTGAACCAATCCTGTGACACTAGTTGTAGATTCCGATGCTTCACTTCAGGTTTACTGTATCCCTCTGACCTTCTTGTTAACGATGAAACACAGAAATTGCATCGCAAATAAATACAACTGGCACAATGCCGACTTAAGTACAGGAAGACTGACTCTATCTACTGTCTATGTTTTGAACCATTAATGTGAGACTAGTTATAGATTCCGATGCTTCATTTCAGGTTTAATGTATCCCTTGGACCTTCTTTTTGACGATGAAACACAGAAATTGCATCGGAATTTAATAGAAAAGGCACAATGCATACTTAAGTACAAGAAGACTGACTCTTCTTACTGTCTATGTTTTGAATCATTCCTGTGACAGTAGTTATAGGATCCGATGCTTCACTTCAGGTTTACTGTATTCCTTGGACTTTCTTATTGACTATGAAACACAGAAATTGAATCGGAAATAAATACAAAATGCACAATGCCGACTTAAGTACATGTAGACTGAACTTCCTAGTGTCTATGTTATGAACTATTCCTGTGACACTAGTTGTAGATTCCGATGCTTCACTTCAGGTTTACTGTTTCCCTCTGACCTTCTTATTAACGATGAAACACAGAAATTGCATCGGAATTAAATACAAAAGGCACAATGCCGACTTAAGTACAAGAAGACTGACTCTTCATACTGACTATGTTTTGAACCAATCCTGTGACACTAGTTATAGATTCCGTTGCTTCACTTCAGGTTTACTGTATCCCTCTGACCTTCTTATTAACGATGAAACACAGAAATTGCATCGGAATTAAATACAAAAGGCACTATGCCGACTTAAGTACAAGAAGACTGACTCTTCGTACTGACTATGTTTTGAACCATTCCTGTGACACTAGTTATAGATTCCGATGCCTCACTTCAGGTTTACTGTATCCCTCTGACCTTCTTATTAACGATGAAACACAGAAATTGCTCGGAATTAAATACATAAGGCACAATGCCGACTTAAGTACAAGAAGACTGACTCTTCTTACTGACTATGATTTGAACCACTCCTGTGACACTAGTTATAGATTCCGATTCTTCACTTCAGCTTTACTGTATCCCTTGGACCTTCGTATTGACGATGAAACACAGAAATTGCATCGGAATTAAATACAAATGCACAATGCCGACTTAAGTACAAGAATACTGACCCTTCTTAATGACTATGTATAGATCCATTCCTGTGGCACTACTTATAGATGCCGATGCTTCACTTCAGGTTAAATGTATCCCTTAGACCATCTTATTGACGATGAAACACAGAAATTGCATTGGAATTAAATACTAAAGGCACCATGCCGACTTAAGTACAAGAAGACTGACTCTTCGACTGACTATACCTTGATCCATTCCTGTGACACTAGTTATAGATTCCGATGGCTCACTTCAGGTTTACTGTATCCCTTAGACCTTCTTATTGACGATGAAACACAGAAATTGCATCGGAATTAAATACAAAAGGCACAATGCTGACTTAAGTACAAGTAGACTGACTCTTCTTACTGACTATGATTTGAACCATTCCTGAGACAATAGTTGTAGATTCCGATGCTCACTTCAGGTTTATTGTATCCCTCTGAACTTCTTATTAACGATGAAACACAGAAATTGCATCGGAATTAAATCAAAAGGCACAATGCCGTCTTAAGCACATGTAGACTGAATCTTCCTAGTGTCTATGTTTTGAACCATTCCTGTGATACTAGTTATAGATTCCGATGCTTCATTTCAGGTTTAATGTATCCCTTAAACTTTCTTATTGACGATGAAACACAGATAGTGCATCGGAATTAAATACAAAAGGCACAATGCCGACTTAAGAACAAGAAGACTGACTCTTCTTACTGACTATGTTTTGAACCATTCCTGTGACACTAGTTATAGATTCCGATGCTTCTCTTCAGGTTTACTGTATCACTTGGACCTTCGTATTGACGATGAAACACAGAAATTGCGTCGGAATTAAATACAGAAGGCACAATGCCGACTTAAGTACATGTAGCCTGAATCTTCCTGCTGCCTATGGTTTGAACCATTCCTGTGACACTAGTTATAGATTCCGATGCTTCATTTCAGGTATAATGGATCCCTTGGACTTTCTTATTGACGATGAAACACAGATAGTGCATCGGAATTAAATACAAAAGGCACAATGCCGACTTAAGTACAAGAAGACTGACTCTTCTTACTGACTATTTTTTGAACCATTCCTGTGACACTAGTTATAGTTTCCGATGCTTCACTTTAGGTTTACTGTATCACTTGGACCTTCGTACTGACGATGAAACACAGAAATTGCATCGGAATTAAATACAGAAGGCACAATGCCGACTTAAGTACAAGAAGACTGACCCTTGTTACTGACTATGCTTTGAACCATTCCTGTGACACTAGTTATAGATTCCGATTCTTCACTTCAGGTTTACTGTATCCCTTGGACCTTCGTATTGACGATGAATCACAGAAATTGCATCGGAATTAAATACAAAAGGCACAATGCTGACTTAAGTACAAGAAGGCTGACTCTTCTTATTGACTATGATTTGAACCATTCCTGTGACACTAGTTGTAGATTCCGATGCTTCACTTCAGGTTAACTGTATCCCTCTGACCTTCTTATTAACGAAGAAACACAGAAATTGCATCGGAATTAAATACAAAAGGCACAATGCCGACTTAAGTACAAGAAGACTGACTCTTCTTACTGACTATGTCTTGAACCATTCCTGTGACACTAGTTATAGATTCCGATGCTTCACTTCAGGTATACTGTATCCCTCTGACCTTCTTATTAACGATGAAACACAGAAATAGCATCGGAATTAAATACAAAAGGCACAATGCCGACTTAAGTACTAGAAGACTGACCCTTCTTACTGACGATGTTTTGAACCATTCCTGTGACACTAGTTATAGATTCCGATGCTTCACTTCAGGTTTGCTGTATCCCTCTGACCTTCTTATTGACGATGAAACACAGAAATTGCATCGGAATTAAATACAAAAGGCACAATGCCGACTTAAGTACAAGAAGACTGAATCTTCGGACTGACTATGTTTGAACCATTCCTGTGACACTAGTTATAGATTCCGATGATTCACTTCAGGTTTAGTGTATCCCTTGGACCTTCTTATTGATGATGAAACACAGAAATTGCATCAGAATTAAAGAGAAAGGGCACAATGCCGTCTTAAGTACAAGAAGACTGTCTCTTCCTTCTGTCTATGTTTTAAACCATTCCTGTGACAGTAGTTATAGATTCCGATGCTTCACTTCAGGTTTACTGTATCCCTTAGACCTTCTTATTGACGATGAAAGACAGAAATTGCATCGGAATTAAATACAAAATGCACAATTTCGACTTAAGTACAAGAAGACTGACTCTTCTTACTGACTATGATTTGAACCATTCCTGTGACACTAGTTGTAGATTCCGATGCTTCACTTCAGGTTTACTGTATCCCTCTGACCTTCTTGTTAACGATGAAACACAGAAATTGCTTCGGAAATAAATACAACTGGCACAATGCCGACTTAAGTACAGGAAGACTGACTCTATCTACTGTCTATGTTTTGAACCATTAATGTGAGACTAGTTATAGATTCCGATGCTTCATTTCTGGTTTAGTATATCCCTTGGACCTTCTTTTTGACGATGAAACACAGAAATTGCATCGGAATTTAATAGAAAAGGCACAATGCATACTTAAGTACAAGAAGACTGACTCTTCTTACTGTCTATGTTTTGAATCATTCCTGTGACACTTGTTATAGGATCCGATGCTTCACTTCAGGTTTACTGTATTCCTTGGACTTTCTTATTGACTATGAAAGACAGAAATTGCATCGGAAATAAATACAAAATGCACAATGACGACTTAAGTACATGTAGGCTGAACTTCCTACTGTCTATGTTTTGAACCATTCCTGTGACACTAGTTGTAGATTCCGATGCTTCACTTCAGGTTTACTGTATCCCTCTGACCTTCTTATTAACGATGAAACACAGAAATTGCATCGGAATTAAATACAAAAGGCACAATGCCGACTTAAGTACAAGAAGACTGACTCTTCTTACTGACTATGTTTTGAACCAATCCTGTGACACTAGTTATAGATTCCGTTGCTTCACTTCAGGTTTACTGTATCCCTCTGACCTTCTTTTTAACGATGAAACACAGAAATTGCTCGGAATTAAATACAAAAGGCACAATGCCGACTTAAGTACAAGAAGACTGACTCTTCTTACTGACTATGTTTTGAACCAATCCTATGACACTAGTTATAGATTCCGATTCTTCACTTCAGCTTTACTGTATCCCTTGGACCTTCGTATTGACGATGAAACACAGAAATTCCATCGGAATTAAATACAAAAGGCACAATGCTGACTTAAGTACAAGTAGACTGACTCTTCTTACTGACTATGATTTGAACCATTCCTGTGACAATAGTTGTAGATTCCGATGCTTCACTTCAGGTTTACTGTATCCCTCTGACCTTCTTATTAACGATGAATCACAGAAATTGCATCGGAATTAAATCAAAAAGCACAATGCCGACTTAAGTACATGTAGACTGAATCTTCCTACTGTCTATGTTTTGAACCATTCCTGTGACACTAGTTATAGATTCCGATGCTTCATTTCAGGTTTAATGTAACCCTTGGATTTTCTTATTGACGATGAAACACAGATAGTGCATCGGAATGAAATACAAAAGGCACAATGCCGACTTAAGAACAAGAAGACTGACTCTCCTTACTGACTACGTTTTGAACCATTCCTGTGACACTAGTTATAGATTTCAATGCTTCACTTCAGGTTTACTGTATCCCTTAGACCTTCGTATTGACGATGAAACACAGAAATTTCATCGGAATTATATACAAAAGGCACAATGCCGACTTAAGTACAAGAAGACTGACTCGTCTTACTGACTATGATTTGAACCATTCCTGCGACACTAGTAGTAGATTCCGATGCTTCACTACAGGTTTACTGTATCCCTCTGACCTTCTTATTAACGATGAAACACAGAAATTGCATCGGAATTAAATACAAAGGGCACAATGCCGACTTAAGTACAAGAAGACTGACTCTTCTTATTGACTATGATTTGAACCATTCCTGTGACACTAGTTATAGATTTCAATGCTTCACTTCAGGTTTACTGTATCCCTTAGACCTTCTTATTGACGATGAAACACAGAAATTTCATCGGAATTATATACAAAAGGCACAATGCCGACTTAAGTACAAGAAGACTGACTCGTCTTACTGACTATGATTTGAACCATTCCTGCGACACTAGTTATGGTTTCCGATGCTTCAATTCAGGTTTACTGTATCCCTTGGACCTTCTTATTGACGATGAAACACAGAAATTGCATCGGAATTAAATACAAAATGCACAATGCCGACTTAAGTACAAGTAGACTGACTCTTCTTCCTGACTATATCATGATCCATTCCTGTGACACTAATTATAGATTCCGATGCTTCACTTCAGGTTTACTGTATCCCTTAGACCTTCTTATGGACGATGAAACATAGAAATTGCATCGGAATTAAATACAAACAGCACAATGCCGACTTAAGTACAATAAGACTGACTCTTCTTACTGACTATGATTTTAACCATTCCTGTGACACTAGTTATAGATTCCGATGCTTCACTTCAGGTTTGCTGTATCCCTCTGACCTTCTTATTGACGATGAAACACAGAAATTGCATCGGAATTAAATACAAAAGGCACAATGCCGACTTAAGTACAAGAAGACTGAATCTTCGGACTGACTATGTTTTGAAACAATCCTGTGACACTAGTTATAGATTCCGTTGCTTCACTTCAGGTTTACTGTATCCCTCTGACCTTCTTATTAACGATGAAACACAGAAATTGCATCGGAATTAAATACAAAACGCACAATGCCGACTTAAGTACAAGAAGACTGACTCTTCGTACTGACTATGATTTGAACCACTCCTGTGACACTAGTTATAGATTCCGATTCTTCACTTCAGCTTTACTGTATCCCTTGGACCTTCGTATTGACGATGAAACACAGAAATTGCATCGGAATTAAATACAAAAGGCACAATGCCGACTTAAGTACAAGAAGACTGACCCTTCTTAATGACTATGTTTAGATCCATTCCTGTGACACTAGTTATAGATTCCAATGCTTCACTTCAGGTTAAATGTATCCCTTAGACTTTCTTATTGACGATGAAACACAGAAATTGCATTGGAATTAAATACTAAAGGCACCATGCCGACTTAAGTACAAGAAGACTGACTCGTCGACTGACAATACCTTGATCCATTCCTGTGACACTAGTTATAGATTCCGATGGCTCACTTCAGGTTTACTGTATCCCTCTGACCTTCTTATTAACGATGAAACACAGAAATTGCATCGGAATTAAATCAAAAGGCACAATGCCGTCTTAAGTACATGTAGACTGAATCTTCCTAGTGTCTATGTTTTGAACCATTCCTGTGACACTAGTTATAGATTCCGATGCTTCATTTCAGGTTTAATGTATCCCTTGGACTTTCTTATTGACGATGAAACACAGATAGTGCATCGGAATTAAATACAAAAGGCACAATGCCGACTTAAGAATAAGAAGACTGACTCTTCTTACTGACAATGTTTTGAACCATTCCTGTGACACTAGTTATAGATTCCGATGCTTCACTTCAGGGTTACTGTATCACTTGGACCTTCGTATTGACGATGAAACACAGAAATTGCGTCGGAATTAAATACAAAATGCACAATGCTGACTTAAGTACAAGAAGGCTGACTCTTCTTATTGACTATGATTTGAACCATTCCTGTGACACTAGTTGTAGATTCCGATGCTTCACTTCAGGTTAACTGTATCCCTCTGACCTTCTTATTAACGAAGAAACACAGAAATTGCATCGGAATTAAATACAAAAGGCACAATGCCGACTTAAGTACAAGAAGACTGACTCTTCTTACTGACTATGTCTTGAACCATTCCTGTGACACTAGTTATAGATTCCGATGCTTCACTTCAGGTTTACTGTATCACTTGGACCTTCGTACTGACGATGAAACACAGAAATTGCATCGGAATTAAATACAGAAGGCACAATGCCGACTTAAGTACAAGAAGACTGACTCTTGTTACTGACTATGCTTTGAACCATTCCTGTGACACTAGTTATAGATTCCGATTCTTCACTTCAGGTTTACTGTATCCCTTGGAACTTCGTATTGACGATGAAACACAGAAATTGCATCGGAATTAAATTCAAAAGACACAATGCTGACTTAAGTACAAGAAGGCTGACTCTTCTTATTGACTATGATTTGAACCATTCCTGTGACACTAGTTGTAGATTCCGATGCTTCACTTCAGGTTAACTGTATCCCTCTGACCTTCTTATTAACGAAGAAACACAGAAATTGCATCGGAATTAAATACAAAAGGCACAATGCCGACTTAAGTACAAGAAGACTGACTCTTCTTACTGACTATGTCTTGAATTATTCCTGTGACACTAGTTATAGATTCCGATGCTTCACTTCAGGTTTACTGTATCCCTCTGACCTTCTTATTAACGATGAAACACAGAAATAGCATCGGAATTAAATACAAATGGCACAATGCCGACTTAAGCACTAGAAGACTGACTCTTCTTACTGACTATGTTTTGAACCATTCCTGTGACACTAGTTATAGATTCCGATGCTTCACTTCAGGTTTGCTGTATCCCTCTGACCTTCTTATTGACGATGAAACACAGAAATTGCATCGGAATTAAATACAAAAGGCACAATGCCGACTTAAGTACAAGAATACTGAATCTTCGGACTGACTATGTTTGAACCATTCCTGTGACACTAGTTATAGATTCCGATGATTCACTTCAGGTCTAGTGTATCCCTTGGACCTTCTTATTGATGATGAAACACAGAAATTGCATCAGAATTAAAGAGAAAAGGTACAATGCCGTCTTAAGTACAAGAAGACTGTCTCTTCCTACTGTCTATGATTTAAACCATTCCTGTGACAGTAGTTATAGATTCCGATGCTTCACTTCAGGTTTACTGTATCCCTTAGACCTTCTTATTGACGATGAAAGACAGAAATTGCTTCGGAATTAAATACAAAATGCACAATTTCGACTTAAGTACAAGAAGACTGACTCTTCTTACTGACTATGCTTTGAACCATTCCTGTGACACTAGTTGTAGATTCCGATGCTTCACTTCAGGTTTACTGTATCCCTCTGACCTTCTTGTTAACGATGAAACACAGAAATTGCATCGGAAATAAATACAACTGGCACAATGCCGACTTAAGTACAGGAAGACTGACTCTATCTACTGTCTATGTTTTGAACCCTTAATGTGAGACTAGTTATAGATTCCGATGCTTCATTTCAGGTTTAATATATCCCTTGGACCTTCTTTTTGACGATGAAACACAGAAATTGCATCGGAATTTAATAGAAAAGGTACAATGCATACTTAAGTACAAGAAGACTGACTCTTCTTACTGACTATGTTTTGAACCAATCCTATGACACTAGTTATAGATTCCGATTCTTCACTTCAGCTTTACTGTATCCCTTGGACCTTCGTATTGACGATGAAACACAGAAATTCCATCGGAATTAAATACAAAAGGCACAATGCCGACTTAAGTATAAGAAGACTGACTCTTCTTAATGACTATGTTTAGATCCATTCCTGTGACACTAGTTATAGATTCCGATGCTTCACTTCAGGTTTAATGTATCCCTTAGACCTTCTTATTGACGATGAAACACAGAAATTGCATTGGAATTAAATACTAAAGGCACCATGCCGACTTAAGTACAAGAAGACTGACTCGTCGACTGACTATACCTTGATCCATTCCTGTGACACTAGTTATAGATTCCGATGGCTCACTTCAGGTTTACTGTATCCCTCTGACCTTCTTATTAACGATGAAACACAGAAATTGCATCGGAATTAAATCAAAAGGCACAATGCCGTCTTAAGTACATGTAGACTGAATCTTCCTAGTGTCTATGTTTTGAACCATTCCTGTGACACTAGTTATAGATTCCGTTGCTTCATTTCAGGTTTAATGTATCCCTTGGACTTTCTTATTGACGATGAAACACAGATAGTGCATCGGAATTAAATACAAAAGGCACAATGCCGACTTAAGAATAAGAAGACTGACTCTTCTTACTGACTATGTTTTGAACCATTCCTGTGACACTAGTTATAGATTCCGATGCTTCACTTCAGGTTTACTGTATCACTTGGACCTTCGTATTGACGATGAAACACAGAAATTGCGTCGGAATTAAATACAAAAAGCACAATGCTGACTTAAGTACAAGAAGGCTGACTCTTCTTATTGACTATGATTTGAACCATTCCTGTGACACTAGTTGTAGATTCCGATGCTTCACTTCAGGTTAACTGTATCCCTCTGACCTTCTTATTAACGAAGAAACACAGAAATTGCATCGGAATTAAATACAAAAGGCACAATGCCGACTTAAGTACAAGAAGACTGACTCTTCTTACTGACTATGTCTTGAACCATTCCTGTGACACTAGTTATAGATTCCGATGCTTCACTTCAGGTTTACTGTATCACTTGGACCTTCGTACTGACGATGAAACACAGAAATTGCATCGGAATTAAATACAGAAGGCACAATGCCGACTTAAGTACAAGAAGACTGACTCTTGTTACTGACTATGTCTTGAACCATTCCTGTGACACTAGTTATAGATTCCGATGCTTCACTTCAGGTTTACTGTATCCCTCTGACCTTCTTATTAACGATGAAACACAGAAATAGAATCGGAATTAAATACAAAAGGCACAATGCCGACTTAAGCACTAGAAGACTGACTCTTCTTACTGACTATGTTTTGAACCATTCCTGTGACACTAGTTATAGATTCCGATGCTTCACTTCAGGTTTGCTGTATCCCTCTGACCTTCTTATTGACGATGAAACACAGAAATTGCACTGGAATTAAATACAAAAGGCACAATGCCGACTTAAGTACAAGAATACTGAATCTTCGGACTGACTATGTTTGAACCATTTCTGTGACACTAGTTATAGATTCCGATGATTCACTTCAGGTCTAGTGTATCCCTTGGACCTTCTTATTGATGATGAAACACAGAAATTGCATCAGAATTAAAGAGAAAAGGTACAATGCCGTCTTAAGTACAAGAAGACTGTCTCTTCCTACTGTCTATGATTTAAACCATTCCTGTGGCAGTAGTTATAGATTCCGATGCTTCACTTCAGGTTTACTGTATCCCTTAGACCTTCTTATTGACGATGAAAGACACAAATTGCTTCGGAATTCAATACAAAATGCACAATTTCGACTTAAGTACAAGAAGACTGACTCTTCTTATTGACTATGATTTGAACCATTCCTGTGACACTAGTTGTAGATTCCGATGCTTCACTTCAGGTTTACTGTATCCCTCTGACCTTCTTGTTAACGATGAAACACAGAAATTGCATCGGAAATAAATACAACTGGCACAATGCCGACTTAAGTACAGGAAGACTGACTCTATCTACTGTCTATGTTTTGAACCCTTAATGTGAGACTAGTTATAGATTCCGATGCTTCATTTCAGGTTTAATATATCCCTTGGACCTTCTTTTTGACGATGAAACACAGAAATTGCATCGGAATTTAATAGAATAGGCACAATGCATACTTAAGTACAAGAAGACTGACTCTTCTTACTGTCTATGTTTGAATCATTCCTGTGACACTAGTTATAGGATCCGATGCTTCACTTCAGGTTTACTGTATTCCTTGGACTTTCTTATTGACTATGAAAGACAGAAATTGCATCGGAAATAAATACAAAATGCACAATGACGACTTAAGTACATGTAGACTGAACTTCCTACTGTCTATGTTTTGAACCATTCCTGTGACACTAGTTGTAGATTCCGATGCTTCACTTCAGGTTTACTGTATCCCTCTGACCTTCTTATTAACGATGAAACACAGAAATTGCATCGGAATTAAATACAAAAGGCACAATGCCATCTTAAGTACAAGAAGACTGACTCTTCTTACTGACTATGTTTTGAACCAATCCTATGGCACTAGTTATAGATTCCGATTCTTCACTTCAGCTTTACTGTATCCCTCGGACCTTCGTATTGACGATGAAACACAGAAATTCCATCGGAATTAAATACAAAAGGCACAATGCCGACTTAAGTACAAGAAGACTGACTCTTCTTAATGACTATGTTTAGATCCATTCCTGTGACACTAGTTATAGATTCCGATGCTTCACTTCAGGTTTAATGTATCCCTTAGACCTTCTTATTGACGATGAAACACAGAAATTGCATTGGAATTAAATACTAAATGCACAATGCCGACTTAAGTACAAGAAGACTGACTCTTCGACTGACTGTACCTCGATCCATTCCTGTGACACTAGTTATAGATTCCGATATCTCACTTCAGGTTTACTGTATCCCTTAGACCTTCTTATTGACGATGAAACACAGAAATTGCATCGGAATTAAATACAAAAGGCACAATGCTGACTTAAGTACAAGTAGACTGACTCTTCTTACTGACTATGATTTGAACCATTCCTGTGACAATAGTTGTAGATTCCGATGCTTCACTTCAGGTTTACTGTATCCCTCTGACCTTCTTATTAACGATGAATCACAAAAATAGCATCGGAATTAAATCAAAAGGCACAATGCCGACTTAAGTACATGTAGACTGAATCTTCCTACTGTCTATGTTTTGAACCATTCCTGTGACACTAGTTATAGATTCCGATGCTTCATTTCAGGTTTAATGTATCCCTTGGACTTTCTTATTGACGATGAAACACAGATAGTGCATCTTAATTAAATACAAAAGGCACAATGCCGACTTAAGGATAAGAAGACTGACTCTTCTTACTGACTATGTTTTGAACCATTCCTGTGACACTAGTTATAGATTCCGATGTTTCACTTCAGGTTTACTGTATCACTTGGACCTTCGTATTGACGATGAAACACAGAAATTGCGTCGGAATTAAATACAAAAGGCACAATGCTGACTTAAGTACAAGAAGGCTGACTCTTCTTATTGACTATGATTTGAACCATTCCTGTGACACTAGTTGTAGATTCCGATGCTTCACTTCAGGTTAACTGTATCCCTCTGACCTTCTTATTAACGAAGAAACACAGAAATTGCATCGGAATTAAATACAAAAGGCACAATGCCGACTTAAGTACAAGAAGACTGACTCTTCTTACTGACTATGTCTTGAACCATTCCTGTGACACTAGTTATAGATTCCGATGCTTCACTTCAGGTGTACTGTATCACTTGGACCTTCGTACTGACGATGAAACACAGAAATTGCATCGGAATTAAATACAGAAGGCACAATGCCGACTTAAGTACAAGAAGACTGACTCTTGTTACTGACTATGCTTTGAACCATTCCTGTGACACTAGTTATAGATTCCGATTCTTCACTTCAGGTTTACTGTATCCCTTGGAACTTCGTATTGATGATGAAACACAGAAATTGCATCGGAATTATATTCAAAAGGCACAATGCTGACTTAAGTACAAGAAGGCTGACTCTTCTTATTGACTATGATTTGAACCATTCCTGTGACACTAGTTGTAGATTCCGATGCTTCACTTCAGGTTAACTGTATCCGTCTGACCTTCTTATTAACGAAGAAACACAGAAATTGCATCGGAATTAAATACAAAAGGCACAATGCCGACTTAAGTACAAGAAGACTGACTCTTCTTACTGACTATGTCTTGAACCATTCCTGTGACACTAGTTATAGATTCCGATGCTTCACTTCAGGTTTACTGTATCCCTCTGACCTTCTTATTAACGATGAAACACAGAAATAGCATCGGAATTAAATACAAAAGGCACAATGCCGACTTAAGCACTAGAAGACTGACTCTTCTTACTGACTATGTTTTGAACCATTCCTGTGACACTAGTTATAGATTCCGATGCTTCACGTCAGGTTTGCTGTATCCCTCTGACCTTCTTATTGACGATGAAACACAGAAATTGCATCGGAATGAAATACAAAAGGCACAATGCCGACTTAAGTACAAGAATACTGAATCTTCGCACTGACTATGTTTGAACCATTCCTGTGACACTAGTTATATATTCCGATGATTCACTTCAGGTCTAGTGTATCCCTTGGACCTTCTTATTGATGATGAAACACAGAAATTGCATCAGAATTAAAGAGAAAAGGTACAATGCCGTCTTAAGTACAAGAAGACTGTCTCTTATTACTGTCTATGATTTAAACCATTCCTGTGACAGTAGTTATAGATTCCGATGCTTCACTTCAGGTTTACTGTATCCCTTAGACCTTCTTATTGACGATGAAAGACAGAAATTGCTTCGGAATTAAATACAAAATGCACAATTTCGACTTAAGTACAAGAAGACTGACTCTTCTTACTGACTATGATTTGAACCATTCCTGTGACACTAGTTGTAGATTCCGATGCTTCACTTCAGGTTTACTGTATCCCTCTGACCTTCTTGTTAACGATGAAACACAGAAATTGCATCAGAAATAAATACAACTGGCACAATGCCGACTTAAGTACAGGAAGACTGACTCTATCTACTGTCTATGTTTTGAACCCTTAATGTGAGACTAGTTATAGATTCCGATGCTTCATTTCAGGTTTAATATATCCCTTGGACCTTCTTTTTGACGATGAAACACAGAAATTGCATCGGAATTTAATAGAAAAGGCACAATGCATACTTAAGTACAAGAAGACTGACTCTTCTTACTGTCTATGTTTGAATCATTCCTGTGACACTAGTTATAGGATCCGATGCTTCACTTCAGGTTTACTGTATTCCTTGGACTTTCTTATTGACTATGAAAGACAGAAATTGCATCGGAAATAAATACAAAATGCACAATGACGACTTAAGTACATGTAGACTGAACTACCTACTGTCTATGTTTTGAACCATTCCTGTGACACTAGTTGTAGATTCCGATGCTTCACTTCAGGTTTACTGTATCCCTCTGACCTTCTTATTAACGATGAAACACAGAAATTGCATCGGAATTAAATACAAAAGGCACAATGCCGACTTAAGTACAAGAAGACTGACTCTTCTTACTGACTATGTTTTGAACCAATCCTGTGACACTAGTTATAGATTCCGTTGCTTCACTTCAGGTTTACTGTATCCCTCTGACTTTCTTATTAACGATGAAACACAGAAATTGCTCGGAATTAAATACAAAATGCACAATGCCGACTTAAGTACAAGAAGACTGACTCTTCTTACTGACTATGTTTTGAACCAATCCTATGACACTAGTTATAGATTCCGATTCTTCACTTCAGCTTTACTGTATCCCTTGGACCTTCGTATTGACGATGAAACACAGAAATTCCATCGGAATTAAATACAAAAGGCACAATGGCGACTTAAGCACAAGAAGACTGACTCTTCTTAATGACTATGTATAGATCCGTTCCTGTGACACTAGTTATAGATTCCGATGCTTCACTTCAGGTTTAATGTATCCCTTAGACCTTCCTATTGACGATGAAACACAGAAATTGCATTGGAATTAAATACTAAATGCACAATGCCGACTTAAGTACAAGAAGACTGACTCTTCGACTGACTATACCTCGATCCATTCCTGTGACACTAGTTATAGATTCCGATGGCTCACTTCAGGTTTACTGTATCCCTTAGACCTTCTTATTGACGATGAAACACAGAAATTGCATCGGAATTAAATACAAAAGGCACAATGCTGACTTAAGTACAAGTAGACTGACTCTTCTTACTGACTATGATTTGAACCATTCCTGTGACAATAGTTGTTGATTCCGATGCTTCACTTCAGGTTTACTGTATCCCTCTGACCTTCTTATTAACGATGAATCACAGAAATTGCATCGGAATTAAGTCAAAAGGCACAATGCCGACTTAAGTACATGTAGACTGAATCTTCCTACTGTCTATGTTTTGAACCATTCCTGTGACACTAGTTATAGATTCCGATGCTTCATTTCAGGTTTAATGTATCCCTTGGACTTTCTTATTGACGATGAAACACAGATAGTGCATCGGAATTAAATACAAAAGGCACAATGCCGACTTAAGAACAAGAAGACTGACTCTTCTTACTGACTACGTTTTGAACCATTCCTGTGACACTAGTTATAGATTTCAATGCTTCACTTCAGGTTTACTTTATCCCTTAGACCTTCTTATTGACGATGAAACACAGAAATTTCATCGGAATTATATACAAAAGGCACAATGCCGACTTAAGTACAAGAATACTGACTCGTCTTACTGACTATGATTTGAACCATTCCTGCGACACTAGTTGTAGATTCCGATGCTTCACTTCGGGTTTACTGTATCCCTCTGACCTTCTTATTAACGATGAAACACAGAAATTGCATCGGAATTAAATACAAAAGGCACAATGCCGACTTAAGTACAAGAAGACTGACTCTTCTTATTGACTATGATTTGAACCATTCCTGTGACACTAGTTATAGATTTCAATGCTTCACTTCAGGTTTACTGTATCCCTTAGACCTTCTTATTGACGACGAAACACAGAAATTTCATCGGAATTATATACAAAAGGCACAATGCCGACTTAAGTACAAGAAGACTGACTCGTCTTACTGACTATGATTTGAACCATTCCTGCGACACTAGTTATGGTTTCCGATGCTTCACTTGAGGTTTACTGTATCCCTTGGACCTTCTTATTGACGATGAAACACAGAAATTGCGTCGGAATTAAATACAAAAAGCACAATGCCGACTTAAGTACAAGAACACTGACTCTTCTTCCTGACTATATCATGATCCATTCCTGTGACACTAGTTATAGATTCCGATGCTTCACTTCAGGTGTGCTGTATCCCTTAGACCTTCTTATGGACGATGAAACATAGAAATTGCATCGGAATTAAATACAAACAGCACAATGCCGACTTAAGTACAATAAGACTGACTCTTCTTACTGACTATGATTTTAACAATTCCTGTGACACTAGTTATAGATTCTGATGCTTCACTTCAGGTTTGCTGTATCCCTCTGAACTTCTTATTGACGATGAAACACAGAAATTGCATCGGAATTAAATACAAAAGGCACAATGCCGACTTAAGTACAAGAAGACTGAATCTTCGGACTGACTATGTTTGAGCCATTCCTGTGACACTAGTTATAGATTCCGATTATTCACTTCAGGTTTAGTGTATCCCTTGGACCTCGTTATTGACGATGAAATACAGAAATTGCATCGAAAATAAATACAAAAGGCACAATGCCGACTTATGTACATGTAGACTGAATCTTCCTACTGTTTATGTTTTGATCCTTTCCTGTGACACTAGTTATAGATTCCGATGCTTCATTTCAGGTTTAATGTATCCCTTGGACCTTCTTATTGACGATGAAACACAGATAGTGCATCGGAATTAAATACAAAAGGCACAATGCCGACTTAAGTACAAGAAGACTGCCTTTTCTTACTGACTATGTATTGAAGCATTCCTGTGACACTAGTTATAGATTCCGATGCTACTCTTCAGGTTTACTCTATCCCTTGGACCTTCGTATTGACGATGAAACACAGAAATTGCATCGGAATTAAATACAAAAGGCACAATGCCGTCTTAAGTACAAGAAGACTGACTCTTCTTACTGACTATGTTTGAACCATTCCTGTGACACTAGTTATAGATTCCGATGTTTCACATCAAGTTTTCTGTATCCCTTAGACCTTAGTATTGACGATGAAACACAGAAATTGCATCGGAATTAAATACTAAAGGCACCATGCCGACTTAAGTACAAGAAGACTGACTCTTCGACTGACTATACCTTGATCCATTTCTGTGACACTAGTTATAGATTCCGATGGCTCACTTCAGGTTTACTGTATCACTTGGACCTCCGTATTGACGATGAAACACAGAAATTGCATCGGAATTAAATACAGAAGGCACAATGCCGACTTAAGTACATGTAGGATGAATCTTCCTGCTGCCTATGGTTTGAGCCATTCCTGTGACATTCGTTATAGATTCCGATGCTTCATTTCAGGTTTAATGTATCCCTTTGACTTTCTTATTGACGATGAAACACAGATAGTGCATCGGAATTAAATACAAAAGGCACAATGCCGACTTAAGTACAAGAAGACTGACTCTTCTTACTGACTATGTTTTGAACCATTCCTGTGACACTAGTTATAGTCTCCGATGCTTCACTTCAGGTTTACTGTATCCCTTGGACCTTCGTATTGACGATGAAACACAGAAATTGCGTCGGAATTAAATACAGAAGGCACAATGCCGTCTTAAGTACAAGAAGACTGACTCTTGTTACTGACTATGCTTTCAACCATTCCTGTGACACTAGTTATAGATTCCGATTCTTCACTTCAGGTTTACTGTATCCCTTGGATCTTCGTATTGACGATGAAACACAGAAATTGCATCGGTATTAAATACAAAAGGCACAATGCCGACTTAGGTACAAGAAGGCTGACTCTTCTTATTGACTATGATTTGAACCATTCCTGTGACACTAGTTGTAGATTCCGATGCTTCACTTCAGGTTAACTGTATCCCTCTGACCTTCTTATTAACGAAGAAACACAGAAATTGCATCGGAATTAAATACAAAAGGCACAATGCCGACTTAAGTTCAAGAAGACTGACTCTTCTTGCTGACTATGTCTTGAACCATTCCTGTGACACTAGTTATAGATTCCGATGCTTCACTTTAGGTTTACTGTATCCCTCTGACCTTCTTATTAACGATGAAACACAGAAATTGCATCGGAATTAAATACAAAATGCACAATGCCGTCTTAAGTACAAGAAGACTGAATCTTTGGACTGACTATGTTTGAACCATTCCTGTGACACTAGTTAAAGATTCCGATGATTCACTTCAGGTTTAGTGTATCCCTTGGACCTTCTTATTGATGATGAAACACAGAAATTGCTCAGAATTAAATAGAAAAGGCACAATGCCGACTTAAGTACAAGAAGACTGTCTCTTCCTACTGTCTATGTTTTAAACCATTCCTGTGACAGTAGTTATAGATTCCGATGCTTCACTTCAGGTTTACTGTATCCCTTAGACCTTCTTATTGACGATGAAAGACAGAAATTGCATCGGAATTAAATACAAAAGGCACAATTTCGACTTAAGTAGAAGAGGACTGAATCTTCTTACTGACTATGATTTGAACCATTCCTGTGACACTAGTTGTAGATTCCGATGCTTCCCTTCAGGTTTACTGTATCCCTCTGACCTTCTTGTTAACGATGAAACACAGAAATTGCATCGGAAATAAATACAACTGGCACAATGCCGACTTAAGTACAGGAAGACTGACTCTATCTACTGTCTATGATTTGAACCATTCCTGTGACACTAGTTATAGATTCCGATGCTTCATTTCAGGTTTAATGTATCCCTTGGACCTTCTTATTGACGATGAGACACAGATAGTGCATCGGAATTAAATACAAAAGGCACAATGCCGACTTAAGTACAAGAAGACTGACTCGTCTTACTGACTATGTATTGAACCATTCCTGTGACACTAGTTATAGATTCCGATGCTTCATTTCAGGTTTAATGTATCCCTTGGACCTTCTTATTGACGATGAAACACAGATAGTGCTTCGGAATTAAATACAAAAGGCATAATGCCAACTTAAATACAAGAAGACTGACTCTTCTTACTGACTATGTATTGAACCATTCCTGTGTCACTAGTTATAGATTCCGATGCTTCACTTCAGGTTTACTGTATCCCTCGGACCTTCCTTTTGACGATGAAACACAGAAATTGCATCGGAATTTAATAGAAAAGGCACAATGTATACTTAAGTACAAGAAGACCGACTCTTCTTACTGTCTATGTTTTGAATCATTCCTGTGACACTAGTTATAGATTCCGATGCTTCACTTCAGGTTTACTGTATTCCTTGGACCTTCTTATTGACTATGAAACACAGAAATTGCATCGGAAATAAATACAAAATGCACAATGCCGACTTAAGTACATGTAGACTGAACTTCCTACTGTCTATGTTTTGAACCACTCCTGTGACACTACTTGTAGATTCCGATGCTTCACTTCAGGTTTACTGTATCTCTCTGACCTTCTTATTAACGATGAAACACAGAAATTGCATCGGAATTAAATACAAAAAGCACAATGCCGACTTAAGTACAAGAAGATTGATTCTTCGTACTGACTATGTTTTGAACCATTCCTGTGACACTAGTTATAGATTCCGATGCTTCACTTCAGGTTTACTGTATCCCTCTGACCTTCTTATTAACGATGAAACACAGAAATTGCGCGGAATTAAATACAAAAGGCACAATGCCGACTTAAGTACAAGAAGACTGACTCTTCTTACTGACTATGTTTTGAACCATTCCTATGACACTAGTTATAGATTCCAATTCTTCACTTCAGCTTTACTGTATCCCTTGGACCTTCGTATTGACGATGAAACACAGAAATTCCATCGGAATTAAATACAAAAGGCACAATGCCGACTTAAGTACAAGAAGGCTGACTCTTCTTATTGACTATGATTTGAACCATTCCTGTGACACTAGTTGTAGATTCCGATGCTTCACTTCAGGTTAACTGTATCCCTCTGACCTTCTTATTAACGAAGAAACACATAAATTGCATCGGAATTAAATACAAAAGGCACAATGCCGACTTAAGTACAAGAAGACTGACTCTTCTTACTGACTATGTCTTGAACCATTCCTGTGACACTAGTTATAGATTCCGATGCTTCACTTTAGGTTTACTGTATCCCTCTGACCTTCTTATTAACGATGAAACACAGAAATTGCATCGGAATTAAATACAAAATGCACAATGCCGACTTAAGTACAAGAAGACTGAATCTTCGGACTGACTATGTTTGAACCATTCCTGTGACACTAGTTATAGATTCCGATGGTTCACTTCAGGTTTACTGTATCCCTTGGACCTTCTTATTGATGATGAAACACAGAAATTGCTCAGAATTAAATAGAAAAGGCACAATGCCGACTTAAGTACAAGAAGACAATCTCTTCCCACTGTCTATGTTTTAAACCATTCCTGTGACAGTAGTTATAGATTCCGATGCTTCACTTCAGGTTTACTGTATCCGTTAGACCTTCTTATTGACGATGAAAGACAGAAATTGCATCGGAATTAAATACAAAAGGCACAATTTCGACTTAAGTACAAGAGGACTGACTCTTCTTACTGACTATGATTTGAACCATTCCTGTGACACTAGTTGTAGATTCCGATGCTTCCCTTCAGGTTTACTGTATCCCTCTGACCTTCTTGTTAACGATGAAACACAGAAATTGCAACGGAAATAAATACAACTGGCACAATGCCGACTTAAGTACAGGAAGACTGACTCTATCTACTGTCTATGTTTTGAACCATTCCTGTGACACTAGTTATAGATTCCGATGCTTCATTTCAGGTTTAATGTATCCCTTGGACCTTCTTATTGACGATGAGACACAGATAGTGCATCGGAATTAAATACAAAAGGCACAATTTCGACTTAAGTACAAGAGGACTGACTCTTCTTACTGACTATGATTTGAACCATTCCTGTGACACTAGTTGTAGATTCCGATGCTTCCCTTCAGGTTTACTGTATCCCTCTGACCTTCTTGTTAACGATGAAACACAGAAATTGCAACGGAAATAAATACAACTGGCACAATGCCGACTTAAATACAAGAAGACTGACTCTTCTTACTGACTATGTATTGAACCATCCCTGTGTCACTAGTTATAGATTCCGATGCTTCACTTCAGGTTTACTGTATCCCTTGGACCTTCCTTTTGACGATGAAACACAGAAATTGCATCGGAATTTAATAGAAAAGGCACAATGCAAACTTAAGTACAAGAAGACTGACTCTTCTTACTGTCTATGTTTTGAATCATTCCTGTGACACTAGTTATAGATTCCGATGCTTCACTTCAGGTTTACTGTATTCCTTGGACCTTCTTATTGACTATGAAACACAGAAATTGCATCGGAAATAAATACAAAATGCACAATGCCGACTTAAGTACATGTAGACTGAACTTCCTACTGTCTATGATTTGAACCACTCCTGTGACACTAGTTGTAGATTCCGATGCTTCACTTCAGGTTTACTGTATCCCTCTGACCTTCTTATTAACGATGAAACACAGAAATTGCATCGGAATTAAATACAAAAAGCACAATGCCGACTTAAGTACAAGAAGATTGATTCTTCGTACTGACTATGTTTTGAACCATTCCTGTGACACTAGTTATAGATTCCGATGCTTCACTTCAGGTTTACTGTATCCCTCTGACCTTCTTATTAACGGAGAAACACAGAAATTGCGCGGAATTAAATACAAAAGGCACAATGCCGACTTAAGTACAAGAAGACTGACACTTCTTACTGACTATGTTTGAACCATTCCTATGACACTAGTTATAGATTCCGATTCTTCACTTCAGCATTACTGTATCCCTTGGACCTTCGTATTGACGATGAAACACAGAAATTCCATCGGAATTAAATACAAAATGCACAATGCCGACTTAAGTACAAGAAGACTGATTCTTCGGACTGACTATGTTTGAACCATTCCTGTGACACTAGTAATAGATTCCGATGATTCACTTCAGGTTTAGTGTATCCCTTGGACCTTCTTATTGATGATGAAACACAGAAATTGCATCAGAATTAAATAGAAAAGGCACAATGCCGACTTAAGTACAAGAAGACTGTCTCTTCCTACTGTCTATGTTTTAAACCATTCCTGTGACAGTAGTTATAGATTCCGATGCATCACTTCAGGTTTACTGTATCCCTTAGACCTTCTTATTGTCGATGAAAGACAGAAATTGCATCGGAATTAAATACAAAAGGCACAATTTCGACTTAAGTACAAGAAGACTGACTCTTCTTACTGACTATGATTTGAACCATTCCTGTGACACTAGTTGTAGATTCCGGTGCTTCCCTTCAGGTTTACTGTATCCCTCTGACCTTCTTGTTAACGATGAAACACAGAAATTGCATCGGAAATAAATACAACTGGCACAATGCCGACTTAAGTACAGGAAGACTGACTCTATCTACTGTCGATGTTTTGAACCATTCCTGTGACACTAGTTATAGATTCCGATGCTCCATTTCAGGTTTAATGTATCCCTTGGACCTTTTTATTGACGATGAGACACAGATATTGCATTGGAATTAAATACAAAAGGCACAATGCCGACTTAAGTACAAGAAGACTGACTCTTCTTACTGACTATGTATTGAACCATTCCTGTGACACTAGTTATAGATTCCGATGCTTCATTTCAGGTTTAATGTATCCCTTGGACCTTCTTATTGACGATGAAACACAGATAGTGCTTCGGAATTAAATACAAAAGGCACAATGCCGACTTAAATACAAGAAGACTCACTCTTCTTACTGACTATGTATTGAACCATTCCTGTGTCACTAGTTATAGATTCCGATGCTTCACTTCAGGTTTACTGTATCCCTTGGACCTTCTTTTTGACGATGAAACACAGAAATTGCATCGGAATTTAATAGAAAAGGCACAATGCATACTTAAGTGCAAGAAGACTGACTCTTCTTACTGTCTATGTTTTGAATCATTCCTGTGACACTAGTTATAGATTCCGATGCTTCACTTCAGGTTTACTGTATTCCTTGGACCTTCTTATTGACTATGAAACACAGAAATTGCATCGGAAATAAATACAAAATGCACAATGCCGACTTAAGTACATGTAGATTGAACTTCCTACTGTCTATGTTTTGAACCATTCCTGTGACACTAGTTGTAGATTCCGATGCTTCATTTCAGGTTTACTGTATCCCTCTGACCTTCTTATTAACGATGAAACACAGAAATTGCATCGGAATTAAATACAAAAAGCACAATGCCGACTTAAGTACAAGAAGATTGATTCTTCGTACTGACTATGTTTTGAACCATTCCTGTGACACTAGTTATAGATTCCGATGCTTCACTTCAGGTTTACTGTATCCCTCTGACCTCCTTATTAACGTTGAAACACAGAAATTGCGCGGAATTAAATACAAAAGGCACAATGCCGACTTAAGTACAAGAAGACTGGCTCTTCCTACTGTCTATGTTTTAAACCATTCCTGTGACAGTAGTTATAGATTCCGATGCTTCACTTCAGGTTTACTGTATCACGTAGACCTTCTTATTGACGATGAAAGACAGAAATTGCATCGGAATTAAATACAAAAGGCACAATTTCGACTTAAGTACAAGAAGACTGACTCTTCTTACTGACTATGATTTGAACCATTCCTGTGACACTAGTTGTAGATTCCGATGCTTCCCTTCAGGTTTACTGTATCCCTCTGACCTTCTTGTTAACGATGAAACACAGAAATTGCATCGGAAATAAATACAACTGGCACAATGCCGACTTAAGTACAGGAAGACTGCCTCTATCTACTGTCTATGTTTTGAACCATTCCTGTGACACTAGTTATAGATTCCGATGCTCCATTTCAGGTTTAATGTATCCCTTGGACTTTCTTATTGACGATGAGACACAGATAGTGCATCGGAATTAAATACAAAAGGCACAATGCCGACTTAAGTACAAGAAGACTGACTCTTCTTACTGACTATGTATTGAACCATTCCTGTGACACTAGTTATAGATTCCGATGCTTCATTTCAGGTTTAATGTATCCCTTGGACCTTCTTATTGACAATGAAACACAGATAGTGCTTCGGAATTAAATACAAAAGGCACAATGCCGACTTAAATACAAGAAGACTGACTCTTCTTACTGACTATGTATTGAACCATTCCTGTGTCACTAGTTATAGATTCCGATGCTTCACTTCAGGTTTACTGTATCCCTTGGACCTTCTTTTTGACGGTGAAACACAGAAATTGCATCAGAAATCAATAGAAAAGGCACAATGCATACTTAAGTACAAGAAGACTGACTCTTCTTACTGCCTATGTTTTGAATCATTCCTGTGACACTAGTTATAGATTCCGATGCTTCACTTCAGGTTTACTGTATTCCTTGGACCTTCTTATTGACTATGAAACACAGAAATTGCATCGGAAATAAATACAAAATGCACAATGCCGACTTAAGTACATGTAGACTGAACTTCCTACTGTCTATGTTTTGAACCATTCCTGTGACACTAGTTGTAGATTCCGATGCTTCACTTCAGGTTTACTGTATCCCTATGACCTTCTTATTAACGAAGAAACACAGAAATTGCATCGGAATTAAATACAAAAAGCACAATGCCGACTTTAGTACAAGAAGATTGAATCTTCGTACTGACTATGTTTTGAACCATTCCTGTGACACTAGTTATAGATTCCGATTCTTCACTTCAGCTTTACTGTATCCCTTGGACCTTCGTATTGACGATGAAACACAGAAATTCCATCGGAATTAAATACAAAATGCACAATGCCGACTTAAGTACAAGAAGACTGAATCTTCGGACTGACTATGTTTGAACCATTCCTGTGACACTAGTTATAGATTCCGATGATTCACTTCAGGTTTAGTGTATCCCTTGGACCTTCTTATTGATGATGAAACACAGAAATTGCATCAGAATTAAATAGAAAAGGCACAATGCCGACTTAAGAACAAGAAGACTGTCGCTTCCTACTGTCTATGTTTTAAACCATTCCTGTGACAGTAGTTATAGATTCCGATGCTTCACTTCAGGTTTACTGTATCCCTTAGACCTTCTTATTGACGATGAAACAAAGAAATTGCATTGGAATTAAATACTAAATGCACAATGCCGACTTAAGTACAAGAAGACTGACTCTTCGACTGACTATACCTTGATCCATTCCTGTGACACTAGTTATAGATTCCGATGGCTCACTTCAGGTTTACTGAATCCCTTAGACCTTCTTATTAACGATGAAACACAGAAATTGCATCGGAATTAAATCAAAAGGCACAATGCCGACTTAAGTACATGTAGACTGAATCTTCCTACTGTCTATTATTTGAACCATTCCTGTGACACTAGTTATAGATTCCGATGCTTCATTTCAGGTTTAATGTATCCCTTGGACTTTCTTATTGACGATGAAACACAGATAGTGCATTGGAATTAAATACAAAAGGCACAATGCCGACTTAAGAACAAGAAGACTGACTCTTCTTACTGACTATGATTTGAACCATTCCTGTGACACTAGTTAAGATCCCGATGCTTCACTTCAGGTTTACTGTATCCCTTGGACCTTCATATTGACGATGAAACACAGAAATTGCATCGGAATTAAATACAGAAGGCACAATGCCGACTTAAGTACATGTAGACTGAATCTTCCTGCTGCCTATGTTTTGAACCATTCTGTGACACTAGTTATAGATTCGGATGCTTCATTTCAGGTTTAATGTATCCCTTGGACTTTCTTATTGACGATGAAACACAGATAGTGCATCGGAATTAAATACAAAATGCACAATGCCGACTTAAGTACAAGATGACTGACTCTTCTTACTGACTATGTTTTGAACCATTCCTGTGACACTAGTTATAGATTCCGATGCTTCACTTCTGGTTTACAGTATCCCTTGAACCTTCCTATTGACGATGAAACACAGAAATTAGATCGGAATTAAATACAAAAGGCACAATGCCGACTTAAGTACAATAAGACTGACTCTTCTGACTGACTATGCTTTGAACCATTCCTGTGACACTAGTTACAGATACCGATTCTTCACATCAGGTTTACTGTATACATTGGACCTTCGTATTGACAATGAAACACAGAAATTGCATCGGATTTAAATACAAAAGGCACAATGCCGACTTAAGTACAAGAAGGCTGACTCTTCTTACTGACTGTGATTTGAACCATTCCTGTGACACTAGTTGTAGATTCCGATGCTTCACTTCAGGTTTACTGTATCCCTCTGACCTTCTTATTAACGAAGAAACACAGAAATTGCATCGGAATTAAATACAAAAAGGCACAATGCCGACTTAAGTACAAGAAGACTGACACTTCTTACTGACTATGCTTTGAACCTTTCCTGTGACACTAGTTATAGATTCCGATGCTTCATCTCAGGTTTACTGTATCCCTCTGACCTTCTTATTAACGATGAAACACAGAAATTGCTCGGAATTAAATACAAAAGGTACAATGCCGACTTAAGTACAAGAAGACTGACTCTTCTTACTGACTATGTTTTGAACCGTTCCTGTGACACTAGCTATAGATTCCGATTCTTCACTTCAGCTTTACTGTATCCCTCGGACCTTCGTATTGACGATGAAACACAGAAATTGCATCGGAATTAAATACAAAAGGCACAATGCCGACTTAAGGACAAGAAGACTGACTCTACTTACTGACTATGATTTGAACCATTCCTGTGACACCAGTTGTAGATTCCGATGCTACACTTCAGGTTTACTGTATCCCTCTGACCTTCTTATTAACGATGAAACACAGAAATTGCATCGGAATTAAATACAAAAGGCACAATGCCGACTTAAGTACAAGAAGACAGACTCTTCTTAATGACTATGTTTAAAAACATTCCTGTGACACTAGTTATAGATTCCGATGCCTCACTTCAGGTTTACTGTATCCCTTAGACCTTCTTATTGACGATGAAACACAGAAATTGCATCGGAATTAAATTCAAAAGGCACAATGCCGACTTAAGTACAAGAAGACTGACTCTTCGTACTGACTATGTTTTGAACCATTCCTGTGACACTAGTTATAGATTCCGATGCTTCATTTCAGGTTTAATGTATCCCTTGGACCTTCTTATTGACGTTGAAACACAGATAGTGCATCGGAATTAAATACAAACGGCACAATGCCGACTTAAGTACAAGAAGACTGACTCTTCTTACTGACTATGATTTGAACCATTCCTGTGACACTAGTTGTAGATTCCGATGCTTCACTTCAGGATTACTGTATCCCTCTGACCTTCTTATTATCGATGAAACACAGAAATTGCATCGGAATTAAATACAAAAGGCACAATGCCGACTTAAGTACAAGAAGACTGACTCTTCTTACTGACTATGTTTTGAACCATTCCTGTGACACTAGTTATAGATTCCGATGCTTCACTTCAGGTTTACTGCATCCCTCTGACCTTCTTATTAACGATGAAACACAGGAATTGCTGATAATTAAATACAAAAGGCACAATGCCGACTGAAGTACAAGAAGACTGACTCTTCTTACTAACTATGTTTTGAACCATTCCTGTGACACTAGTTATAGATTCCGATTCTTCACTTCAGCTTTACTGTATCCCTTGGACCTTTGTACTGACGATGAAACACAGAAATTGCATCGGAATTAAATACAAAATGCACAATGCCGACTTAAGTACCATAAGACTGACTCTTCTTACTGACTATTATTTGAACCATTCCTGTGACACTAGTTGTTGATTCCGATGCTTCACTTCAGGTTTGCTGTATCCCTCTGACCTTCATATTAACGATGAAACGCAGAAATTGCATCGGAAGTAAATACAATAGGCACAATGCCGTCTTAAGTACAAGAAGATTGACTCTTCTTAATGACTATGTTTAGAACCATTCCTGTGACACTAGTTATAGATTCCGATGCTTCACTTGAGATTTGGTGTATCCATTAGTCATTCTTATTGACGATGAAACACAGAAATTGCATCGGAATTAAATACAAAATGCACAATGCCGTCTTAAGTACAAGAAGACTGACTCTTCTTACTGACTATAACTTGATCCATTCCTGTGACACTAGTTATAGATTCCGATGCTTCACTTCAGGTTTACTGTATCCCTCTGACCATCTTATTGACGATGAAACACAGAAATTCCATCGGAATTAAATACAAATGCACAATGCCGACTTAAGTACAGGTAGACTGACTCTTCTTACTGACTATGATTTGAACCATTCCTGTGACACTAGTTGTAGATTCCGATGCTTCACTTCAGGTTTCCTGTATCCCTCTGACTTTCTTATTAACGATGAAAAATAGAAATTGCATCGGAAATAAATACATAAGACACAATGCCGACTTCAGTACAAGAAGACTGACTCTTCTTACTGACTATGTTTTGAACCATCCCTGTGTCACTAGTAATAGATTCCGATGTTTCACTTCAGGTTTACTGTATCCCTTGGACCTTCTTATTGACGATGAAACACAGATAGTGCATCGGAATTAAATACAAAAGGCACAATGCCGACTTAAGTACAAGAAGACTGACTCTTCTCACTGACTATGATTTGAACCATTCCTGTGACACTAGTTATAGATTCCGATGCTTCACTTCAGGTTTACTGTATCCCTTGGAGCTTCGTATTGACGATGAAACACAGAAATTGCATCGGAATTAAATACAGAAGGCACAATGCCGACTTAAGTACAAGAAGACTAACTCATCCTACTGTCTATGTTTTGAACCATTCCTGTGACACTAGTTATAGATTCCGATTATTCACTTCAGGTTTACTGTATCCCTCTGACCTTCTTTTTGACGACGAAACACAGAAATTGCATCGGAATTTAATAGAAAGGGCACAATGCCGACTTATGTACAAGAAGACTGACGCCTCTTACTGACTATGTTTGAACCATTCCTGTGATACTAATTATAGATTCCGATGCTTCACTTCAGGTTTACTGTATCCCTTGGACCTTCTTATTGACTATTAAATACAGAAATTGCATAGGAAATAAATACAAAAGGTACAATGCCGGCTTAAGTACATGTAGACTGAATCTTAGTACTGTCTATGTTTTGAACCATTCCTGTGACACTAGTTATAGATTCCGATGCTTCACTTCAGGATTACTGTATCCCTCTGACCTTCTTAATGACGATGAAACACAGAAATTGCATCGGAATTATATACAAAATGCACAATCCCGACTTAAGTGCATGTAGACTTAATCTTCCTACTGTCTATGTTTTGAACTATTCCTGTGACACTAGTTATAGATTCCGACGCTTCATTTCAGGTTTAATGTATCCCTTGGACCTTCTTATTGACGATGAAACACAGATAGTGCATCGGAATTAAATACAAAAGGCACAATGCCGACTTAAGTACAAGAAGACTGACTCTTCCTACTGTCTATGTTGTCAACCATTCCTATGACACTAGTTATAGATTCCGATTATTCACATCAGGTTTACTGTATCCCTCTGACCTCCTTATTGACGATGAAACACAGAAATTGCTTTGGAATTAAATACAAAAGGCACAATGCCGACTTAAGTACAAGAAGACTGACTCTTCCTACTGTCTATGTTTGAACCATTCCATTGACTCTAGATATAGATTCCGATGCTTCACTTCAGATTTACTGTATCCCTCTGACGTTCTTATTTTCGATGACACACAGAAATTGCAACGGAATTAAATAGAAAAAGCACAATGCCGACTTGAGTACAAGAAGAATGACTCTTCTTACTTTCTATGTTTTGAACCATTCCTGTGACACTAGTTATAGATTACGATGCTTCACTTCAGGTTTACTGTATCCCTAGGACCTTCTTATTGACGATGAAACACAGAAATTGCATCGGAACTGAATACAAAAGGCACAATGCCGACTTAAGGACAAGAGGACTGACTCTTCCCACTGTCTATGTTTTGAACCATTCCTGTGACACTAGTTATAGATTCCGATTAATCACTTCAGGTTTACTGTAACCCTCTGACCTCCTTTTCGACGATGAAACACCGAAATTGCATAGGAATTAAATAGTAAATGCACAATGCCGACTTAAGTACAAGAAGACTGTCTCTTCTCCCTGACTATGTTTTGAACCATTTCTGTGACACCAGTTATAGATTCCGATGCTTCACTTCAGGGTTACTGAATCCCTCTGACCTCCTTTTTGACGATGAAACACAGAAATTGCATCGGAATTAATTATAAAATGCACAATGCCGACCTAAGTACTAGAAGATTTACTCTTCTTCCTGACTATGTTTTTAACCAGTCCTGTGAAACTAGTTATAGATTCCGATGCTTCACTTCAGGTTTACAGTATCCCTTGGACCTTCTTATTGACGATGAAACACAGAAATTGCATCGGAATTAAATACAAAAGGCACAATGCCGACTTAAGTACAAGAAGGCTGACTCTTCTTACCGTCTATGTTTTGAACCATTCCTATGACACTAGTTGTAGATTCCGATGCTTCACTCCAGGTGTACTGTATCCCTTGGACCTTCTTATTGACGATGAAACACAGAAATTGCATCAGAATTAAATCCAAAAGGCACAATGCCGACTAAAGAATAAGAAAACTGACTCTTCTTATGGTCTATGCTTTGAACCATTCCTGTGACACTAGTTATAGATTTCGATGCCCTTACACCAGGTTTACTGTATCCCTTGGACCTTGTTATTGACGGTAAAACACCGAATTTGCATCGGAATTAAATAGAGAAGGCACAATGCCGACATAGGTACACGAAGACTGACTGTTGTTACTGACTATGTTTTGAACCATTCCTGTGACACTAGTTATAGATTCAGAGGCTTCATTTCAGGTTTAATGTATCCCTTGGACCTTCTTATAGGCGATGAAACACAGATAGTGTATTGGAATTAAATACAAAAGGCACAATGCCGAATTAAGTACAAGAAGACTGACTCTTCTTACTGACTATGTTTTGAACCATTACTGTGACACTAGTTATAGATTACGATGCTTCACTTCAGGTTTACTGTATCCCTCGGACCTTGTTATTGACGATGAAACTCAGAAATTGCATCGGAACTGAATACGAAAGGCACAATGACGACTTAAGCACTAGAGGACTGACTCTTCCTACTGTCTATGTTTTGAACCATTCCTGTGACACTAGTTATAGATTCCGATTATTCACTTCAGGTTTACTGTATACCTCAAACCTCCTTTCTGACGATGAAACACAGAAATTGCATCGGAATTAAATATAAAATGCACAATGCCGACTTAAGTACAAAAAGACTGACTCTTCTTACAATGTTTTGAACCATTCCTGTGACACTAGTTACAGATTCCGATGCTTCACTTCAGGTTTACTGTATCCCTCTGACCTTCTTATTGATGATGAAACACAGAAATTGCGTCGGAATAAAATACAAAAGGCACAATGCCGACTTAAGTACAAGAAGACTGACTCTTCTTACTGTCTATGTTTTGAACCATTCCTGTGACACTAGTTATAGATTCCTATGCTTCACTTCAGGTTTTCTGTATTCCTTGGACCGTATTATTACCGTTGAAACACAGAAATTGCATCGGAATTAAATATTAAATGCACAATGCCGACTTAAGTACAAGAAGACTGTCTCTTCTCCCTGACTATGTTTTGAACCATTTCTGTGACACTAGTTATAGATTCCGATGCTTCACTTCATGGTTACTGTATCCCTCTGACCTCCTTTTTGACGATGAAACACAGAAATTGCATCGGAATTAATTATAAATTGTAGAATGCCGACTTAAGTACAAGAAGATTGACTCTTCTTCCTGACTATATTTTGAACCAGTCTTGTGAAACTAGTAATAGATTCCGATGCTTCACTTCAGGTTTACTGTATCCCTTGGACCTTCTTATTGACGATGAAACACAGAAATTGCATGGGAATTAAATACAAAAGGCACAATGCCGACTTAAGTACAAGAAGGCTGACTCTTCTTACCGTCTATGTTTTGAACCATTCCTGTGACACTAGTTATAGATTCCGATGCTTCACTTCAGGTGTACTGTATCCCTTGGACCTTCTTATTGACGATGAAACACAGAAATTGCATCAGAATTAAATCCAAAAGGCACAATGCCGGCTAAAGGATAGTAAAACTGACTCTTCTTACTGTCTATGCTTTGAACCATTCCTGTGACACTAGTTATAGATTTCGATGCCCTTACACCAGGTTTACTGTATCCCTTGGATCTTGTTATTGACCGTAAAACACCGAATTTGCATCGGAATTAAATAGAAAAGGCACAATGCCGACATAGGTACACGAAGACTGACTCTTGTTACTGACTATGTTTTGAACCATTCCTGTGACACTAGTTATTGATTCCGACGCTTCATTTCAGGTTTAATGTATACCTTGGACCTTCTTATTGACGATGAAACACAGATAGTGCATCGCAATTAAATACAAAAGGCAAAATGCCGAATTAAGTACAAGAAGACCGACTCTTCTTACTGACTATGTTTTGAACCATTCCTGTGACACTAGTTATAGATTACGATGCTCCACTTCAGGTTTACTGTATCCCTAGGACCTTGTTATTGACGATGAAACACAGAAATTGCATCAGAACTGAATACATAAGGCACAATGACGACTTAAGCACATGAGGACTGACTCTTCCTACTGTCTATGATTTGAACCATTCCTGTGACACTAGTTATAGATTCCGATTATTCACTTCAGGTTTACTGTATCCCTCTGACCTCCTTTCTGACGATGAAACACAGAAATTGCATCGGAATTAAATATAAAATGCACAATGCCGACTGAAGTACAAAATGACTGACTCTTCTAACTGACTATGTTTTGAACCATTCCTGTGACACTAGTTACAGATTCCGATGCTTCACTTCAGGTTTACTGTATCCCTCTGACCTTCTTATTGACGATGAAACACAGAAATTGCATCAGAATTAAACAGAAAAGGCACAATGCCGACTTGCGTACAAGAGGACTGACTCTTCTTACTGTCTATGTTTTGAACCATTCCTGTGACACTAGTTATAGATTCCACCCCTTGACTTCAGGTTTACTGTATACCTTGGACTTTCTTATTGACGATCATAGACAGAAATTGCATCGGAATTAAATACATAAGTCACAATGCCAACTTAAGTCCAAGAAAACTGACTCTTCTTGCTGTCTATGTTTTGAACCACTCCTGTGACACTAGTTGTAGATTCCGATGATTCACTTCAGGTTTCCTGTATCCCTCTGACTTTCTTATTAACGATGAAAAACAGAAATTGCATCGGAAATAAATACATAAGACACAATGCCGACTTCAGTACAAGAAGACTGACTCTTCTTACTGACTATGTTTTGAACCATTCCTGTGTCACTAGTTATAGATTCCGATGTTTCACTTCAGGTTTACTATATCCCTAGGACCTTCTTATTGATGATGAAACACAGAAATTGCATCGGAACTAAATACAAAAGGCACGATGCCGAATGAAGTACAAGAAGACTAACTCATCCTACTGTCTATGTTTTGAACCATTCCTGTGACACTAGTTATAGATTCCGATTATTCACTTCAGGTTTACTGTATCCCTCTGACCTTCTTTTTGACGACGAAACACAGAAATTGCATCGGAATTTAATAGAAAAGGCACAATGCCGACTTATGTACAAGAAGACTGACGCCTCTTACTGACTATGTTTGAACCATTCCTGTGATACTAGTTATAGATTCAGATGCTTCACTTCAGGTTTACTGTATCCCTTGGACCTTCTTATTGACTATTAAATACAGAAATTGCATAGGAAATAAATACAAAAGGTACAATGCCGGCTTAAGTACATGTAGACTGAATCTTAGTACTGTCTATGTTTTGAACCATTCCTGTGACACTAGTTATAGATTCCGATGCTTCATTTCAGGTTTAATGTATCCCTTGGACCTTCTTATTGACGATGAAACACAGATAGTGCATCGGAATTAAATACAAAAGGCACAATGCCGACTTAAGTACAAGAAGACTGACTCTTCTCACTGACTATGATTTGAACCATGCCTGTGACACTAGTTATAGATTCCGATGCTTCACTTCAGGTTTACTGTATCCCTTGGAGCTTCGTATTGACGATGAAACACAGAAATTGCATCGGAATTAAATACAGAAGGCACAATGCCGACTTAAGTACAAGAAGACCGACTCTTCTTACTGATTATGTTTTGAACCATTCCTGTGACACTAGTTATAGATTCTGATGTTTAACTTGAGGTTTACTGTATCCCTAGGACCTTCTTATTGACGATGAAACACAGAAATTGCATCGGAACTAAAAACAAAAGGCACAATGCCGACTTAAGTACAACAAGAAGGACACTTCCTACTGTCTATGTTTTGAACCATTCCTGTGACACTAGTTATAGATTCCGATTATTCACTTCAGGATTACTCTATCCCTCTGACCTTCTTTTTGACGATGAAACACAGAAATTGCATCGGAATTTAATAGATAACGCACAATGCCGACGTAAGTACAAGAAGACTGACTCTTCTTACTAACCGTTTTGAACCATTCCTGTGACACTAGTTATAGATTCCGATGCTTCACTTCAGGATTACTGTATCCCTCTGACCTTCTTAATGACGATGAAACACAGAAATTGCATCGGAATTATATACAAAAGGCACAATGCCGACTTAAGTACAAGAAGACTGACTTTTTCTACTGTCTATGTTTTGAACCATTCCTGTGACACTAGTTATAGATTCCGATTAATCACTTCAGGTTTACTGTAACCCTCTGACCTCCTTTTCGACGATGAAACACAGAAATTGCATAGGAATTAAATAGTAAATGCACAATGCCGACTTAAGTACAAGAAGACTGTCTCTTCTCCCTGACTATGTTTTGAACCATTTCTGTGACACCAGTTATAGATTCCGATGCTTCACTTCAGGGTTACTGTATCCCTCTGACCTCCTTTTTGACGATGAAACACAGAAATTGCATCGGAATTAATTATAAAATGCACAATGCCGACTTAAGTACAAGAAGATTTACTCTTCTTCCTGACTATGCTTTTAACCAGTCCTGTGAAACTAGTTATAGATTCCGATGCTTCGCTTCAGGTTTACAGTATCCCTTGGACCTTCTTATTGACGATGAAACACAGAAATTGCATCGGAATTAAATACAAAAGGCACAATGCCGACTTAAGTACAAGAAGGCTGACTCTTCTTACCGTCTATGTTTTGAACCATTCCTATGACACTAGTTGTAGATTCCGATGCTTCACTCTAGGTGTACTGTATCCCTTGGACCTTCTTATTGACGATGAAACACAGAAATTGCATCAGAATTAAATCCAAAAGGCACAATGCCGACTAAAGAATAAGAAAACTGACTCTTCTTACTGTCTATGCTTTGAACCATTCCTGTGACACTAGTTATAGATTTCGATGCCCTTACACCAGGTTTACTGTATCCCTTGGACCTTGTTATTGACGGTAAAACACCGAATTTGCATCGGAATTGAATAGAAAAGGCACAATGCCGACATAGGTACACGAAGACTGACTGTTGTTACTGACTATGTTTTGAACCATTCCTGTGACAGTAGTTATAGATTCAGAGGCTTCATTTCAGGTTTAATGTATCCCTTGGACCTTCTTATAGGCGATGAAACACAGATAGTGTATTGGAATTAAATACAAAAGGCACAATGCCGAATTAAGTACAAGAAGACTGACTCTTCTTACTGACTATGTTTTGAACCATTACTGTGACACTAGTTATAGATTACGATGCTTCACTTCAGGTTTACTGTATCCCTCGGACCTTGTTATTGACGATGAAACTCAGAAATTGCATCGGAACTGAATACGAAAGGCACAATGACGACTTCAGCACTAGAGGACTGACTCTTCCTACTGTCTATGTTTTGAACCATTCCTGTGACACTAGTCATAGATTCCGATTATTCACTTCAGGTTTACTGTATACCTCAAACCTCCTTTCTGACGATGAAACACAGAAATTGCATCGGAATTAAATATAAAATGCACAATGCCGACTTAAGTACAAAAAGACTGACTCTTCTTACAATGTTTTGAACCATTCCTGTGACACTAGTTACAGATTCCGATGCTTCACTTCAGGTTTACTGTATCCCTCTGACCTTCTTATTGATGATGAAACACAGAAATTGCGTCGGAATAAAATACAATAGGCACAATGCCGACTTAAGTACAAGAAGACTGACTCTTCTTACTGTCTATGTTTGAACCATTCCTGTGACACTAGTTATAGATTCCTATGCTTCACTTCAGGTTTTCTGTATCCCTTGGACCGTATTATTACCGTTGAAACACAGAAATTGCATCGGAATTAAATATTAAATGCACAATGCCGACTTAAGTACAAGAAGACTGTCTCTTCTCCCTGACTATGTTTTGAACCATTTCTGTGACACTAGTTATAGATTCCGATGCTTCACTTCATGGTTACTGTATCCCTCTGACCTCCTTTTTGACGATGAAACACAGAAATTGCATCGGAATTAATTATAAAATGTAGAATGCCGACTTAAGTACAAGAAGATTGACTCTTCTTCCTGACTATATTTTGAACCAGTCTTGTGAAACTAGTAATAGATTCCGATGCTTCACTTCAGGTTTACTGTATCCCTTGGACCTTCTTATTGACGATGAAACACAGAAATTGCATCGGAATTAAATACAAAAGGCACAATGCCGACTTAAGTACAAGAAGGCTGACTCTTCTTACCGTCTATGTTTTGAACCATTCCTGTGACACTAGTTATAGATTCCGATGCTACACTTCAGGTGTACTGTATCCCTTGGACCTTCTTATTGACGATGAAAAACAGAAATTGCATCAGAATTAAATCCAAAAGGCACAATGCCGGCTAAGGGATAATAAAACTGACTCTTCTTACTGTCTATGCTTTGAACCATTCCTGTGACACTAGTTATAGATTTCGATGCCCTTACACCAGGTTTACTGTATCCCTTGGATCTTGTTATTGACCGTAAAACACCGAATTTGCATCGGAATTAAATAGAAAAGGCACAATGCCGACATAGGTACACGAAGACTGACTCTTGTTACTGACTATGTTTTGAACCATTCCTGTGACACTAGTTATTGATTCCGACGCTTCATTTCAGGTTTAATGTATACCTTGGACCTTCTTATTGACGATGAAACACAGATAGTGCATCGCAATTAAATACAAAAGGAAAAATGCCGAATTAAGTACAAGAAGACCGACTCATCTTACTGACTATGTTTTGAACCATTCCTGTGACACTAGTTATAGATTACGATGCTCCACTTTAGGTTTACTGTATACCTAGGACCTTGTTATTGACGATGAAACACAGAAATTGCATCGGAACTGAATACATAAGGCACAATGACGACTTAAGCACATGAGGACTGACTCTTCCTACTGTCTATGTTTTGAACCATTCCTGTGACACTAGTTATAGATTCCGATTATTCACTTCAGGTTTACTGTATCCCTCTGACCTCCTTTCTGACGATGAAACACAGAAATTGCATCGGAATTAAATATAAAATGCACAATGCCGACTGAAGTACAAAATGACTGACTCTTCTAACTGACTATGTTTTGAACCATTCCTGTGACACTAGTTACAGATTCCGATGCTTCACTTCAGGTTTACTGTATCCCTCTGACCTTCTTATTGACGATGAAACACAGATATTGCATCAGAATTAAATAGAAAAGGCACAATGCCGACTTGCGTACAAGAGGACTGACTCTTCTTACTGTCTATGTTTTGAACCATTCCTGTGACACTAGTTATAGATTCCACTTCTTGACTTCAGGTTTACTGTATACCTTGGACTTTCTTATTGACGATCATAGACAGAAATTGCATCGGAATTAAATACATAAGTCACAATGCCAACTTAAGTCCAAGAAAACTGACTCTTCTTGCTGTCTATGTTTTGAACCACTCCTGTGACACTAGTTGTAGATTCCGATGCTTAACTTCAGGTTTCCTGTATACCTCTGACTTTCTTATTAACGATGAAAAACAGAAATTGCATCGGAAATAAATACATAAGACACAATGCCGACTTCAGTACAAGAAGACTGACTCTTCTTACTGACTATGTTTTGAACCATTCCTGTGTCACTAGTTATAGATTCCGATGTTTCACTTCAGGTTTACTATATCCCTAGGACCTTCTTATTGATGATGAAACACAGAAATTGCATCGGAACTAAATACAAAAGGCACGATGCCGAATGAAGTACAAGAAGACTAACTCATCCTACTGTCTATGTTTTGAACCATTCCTGTGACACTAGTTATAGATTCCGATTATTCACTTCAGGTTTACTGTATCCCTCTGACCTTCTTTTTGACGACGAAACACAGAAATTGCATCGGAATTTAATAGAAAAGGCACAATGCCGACTTATGTACAAGAAGACTGACGCCTCTTACTGACTATGTTTGAACCATTCCTGTGATACTAGTTATAGATTCCGATGCTTCACTTCAGGTTTACTGTATCCCTTGGACCTTCTTATTGACTATTAAATACAGAAATTGCATAGGAAATAAATACAAGAGGTACAATGCCGGCTTAAGTACATGTAGACTGAATCTTAGTACTGTCTATGTTTTGAACCATTCCTGTGACACTAGTTATAGATTCCGATGCTTCATTTCAGGTTTAATGTATCCCTTGGACCTTCTTATTGACGATGAAACACAGATAGTGCATCGGAATTAAATACAAAAGGCACAATGCCGACTTAAGTACAAGAAGACTGACTCTTCTCACTGACTATGATTTGAACCATTCCTGTGACACTAGTTATAGATTCCGATGCTTCACTTCAGGTTTAGTGTATCCCTTGGAGCTTCGTATTGACGATGAAACACAGAAATTGCATCGGAATTAAATACAGAAGGCACAATGCCGACTTAAGTACAAGAAGACCGACTCTTCTTACTGATTATGTTTTGAACCATTCCTGTGACACTAGTTATAGATTCTGATGTTTAACTTGAGGTTTACTGTATCCCTAGGACCTTCTTATTGACAATGAACACAGATAGTGCTTCGGAATTAAATACAAAAAGGCACAATGCCGACTTAAGTACAAGAAGACTGACTCTTCCTACTGTCTATGTTGTCAACCATTCCTATGACACTAGTTATAGATTCCGATTATTCACATCAGGATTACTGTATCCCTCTGACCTTCTTATTGACGATGAAACACAGAAATTGCTTTGGAATTAAATACAAAAGGCACAATGCCGACTTAAGTACAAGAAGACTGACTCTTCCTACTGTCTATGTATGAACCATTCCATTGACTCTAGATATAGATTCCGATGCTTCACTTCAGATTTACTGTATCCCTCTGACGTTCTTATTTTCGATGACACACAGAAATTGCAACGGAATTAAATAGAAAAGGCACAATGCCGACTTGAGTACAAGAAGAATGACTCTTCCTACTTTCTATGTTTTGAACCATTCCTGTGACACTAGTTATAGATTACGATGCTTCACTTCAGGTTTACTGTATCCCTAGGACCTTCTTATTGACGATGAAACACAGAAATTGCATCGGAACTGAATACAAAAGGCACAATGCCGACTTAAGGACAAGAGGACTGACTCTTCGTACTGTCTATGTTTTGAACCATTCCTGTGACACTACTTATAGATTCCGATTAATCACTTCAGGTTTACTGTAACCCTCTGACCTCCTTTTCGACGATGAAACACAGAAATTGCATAGGAATTAAATAGTAAATGCACAATGCCGACTTAAGTACAAGAAGACTGTCTCTTCTCCCTGACTATGTTTTGAACCATTTCTGTGACACCAGTTATAGATTCCGATGCTTCACTTCAGGGTTACTGTATCCCTCTGACCTCCTTTTTGACGATGAAACACAGAAATTGCATCGGAATTAATTATAAAATGCACAATGCCGGCCTAAGTACAAGAAGATTTACTCTTCTTCCTGACTATGTTTTTAACCAGTCCTGTGAAACTAGTTATAGATTCCGATGCTTCACTTCAGGTTTACAGTATCCCTTGGACCTTCTTATTGACGATGAAACACAGAAATTGCATCGGAATTAAATACAAAAGGCACAATGCCGACTTAAGTACAAGAAGGCTGACTCTTCTTACCGTCTATGTTTTGAACCATTCCTATGACACTAGTTGTAGATTCCGATGCTTCACTCCAGGTGTACTGTATCCCTTGGACCTTCTTATTGACGATGAAACACAGAAATTGCATCAGAATTAAATACAAAAGGCACAATGCCGACTTAAGTACAAGAAGACTGACTCTTCCTACTGTCTATGTTTGAACCATTCCATTGACTCTAGATATAGATTCCGATGCTTCACTTCGGATTTACTGTATCCCTCTGACGTTCTTATTTTCGATGACACACAGAAATTGCAACGGAATTAAATAGAAAAGGCACAACGCCGACTTGAGTACAAGAAGAATGACTCTTCTTACTTTCTATGTTTTGAACCATTCCTGTGACACTAGTTATAGATTACGATGCTTCACTTCAGGTTTAATGTATCCCTAGGACCTTCTTATTGACGATGAAACACAGAAATTGCATCGGAACTGAATACAAAAGGCACAATGCCGACTTAAGTACAAGAGGACTGACTCTTCCTACTGTCTATGTTTTGAACCATTCCTGTGACACTAGTTATAGATTCCGATTAATCACTTCAGGTTTACTGTAACCCTCTGACCTCCTTTTCGACGATGAAACACAGAAATTGCATAGGAATTAAATAGTAAATGCACAATGCCGACTTAAGTACAAGAAGACTGTCTCTTCTCCCTGACTATGCTTTGAACCATTCCTGTGACACTAGTTATAGATTTCGATGCCCTTACACCAGGTTTACTGTATCCCTTGGACCTTGTTATTGACGGTAAAACACCTAATTTGCATCGGAATTAAATAGAAAAGGCACAATGCCGACATAGGTACACGAAGACTGACTGTTGTTACTGACTATGTTTTGAACCATTCCTGTGACACTAGTTATAGATTCATAAGCTTCATTTCAGGTTTAATGTATCCCATGGACCTTCTTATAGGCGATGAAACACAGATAGTGTATTGGAATTAAATACAAAAGGCACAATGCCGAATTAAGTACAAGAAGACTGACTCTTCTTACTGACTATGTTTTGAACCATTACTGTGACACTAGTTATAGATTACGATGCTTCACTTCAGGTTTACTGTATCCCTCGGACCTTGTTATTGACGATGAAACTCAGAAATTGCATCGGAACAGAATACGAAAGGCACAATGACGACTTAAGCACTAGAGGACTGACTCTTCCTACTGTCTATGTTTTGAACCATTCCTGTGACACTAGTTATAGATTCCGATTATTCACTTCAGGTTTACTGTATACCTCAAACCTCCTTTCTGACGATGAAACACAGAAATTGCATCGGAATTAAATATAAAATGCACAATGCCGACTTAAGTACAAAAAGACTGACTCTTCTTACAATGTTTTGAACCATTCCTGTGACACTAGTTACAGATTCCGATGCTTCACTTCAGGTTTACTGTATCCCTCTGACCTTCTTATTGATGATGAAACACAGAAATTGCGTCGGAATAAAATACAAAAGGCACAATGTGGACATAAGTACAAGAAGACTGACTCTTCTTACTGTCTATGTTTTGTACCATTCCTGTGACACTAGTTATAGATTCCTATGCTTCACTTCAGGTTTTCTGTATCCCTTGGGCCGTATTATTACCGTTGAAACACAGAAATTGCATCGGAATTAAATATTAAATGCACAATGCCGACTTAAGTACAAGAAGACTGTCTCTTCTCCCTGACTATGTTTTGAACCATTTCTGTGACACTAGTTATAGATTCCGATGCTTCACTTCATGGTTACAGTATCCCTCTGACCTCCTTTTTGACGATGAAACACAGAAATTGCATCGGAATTAATTATAAAATGTAGAATGCCGACTTAAGTACAAGAAGATTGACTCTTCTTCCTGACTATATTTTGAACCAGTCTTGTGAAACTAGTAATAGATTCCGATGCTTCACTTCAGGTTTACTGTATCCCTTGGACCTTCTTATTGACGATGAAACACAGAAATTGCATCGGAATTAAATACAAAAGGCACAATGCCGACTTAAGTACAAGAAGGCTGACTCTTCTTACCGTCTATGTTTTGAACCATTCCTGTGACACTAGTTATAGATTCCGATGCTTCACTCCAGGTGTACTGTATCCCTTGGACCTTCTTATTGACGATGAAACACAGAAATTGCATCAGAATTAAATCCAAAAGGCACAATGCCGGCTAAAGGATAATAAAACTGACTCTTCTTACGGTCTATGCTTTGAACCATTCCTGTGACACTAGTTATAGATTTCGACGCCCTTACACCAGGTTTACTGTATCCCTTGGATCTTGTTATTGACCGTAAAACACCGAATTTGCATCGGAATTAAATAGAAAAGGCACAATGCCGACATAGGTACACGAAGACTGACTCTCGTTACTGACTATGTTTTGAACCATTCCTGTGACACTAGTTATTGATTCCGACGCTTCATTTCAGGTTTAATGTATGCCTTGGACCTTCTTATTGACGATGAAACACAGATAGTGCACCGCAATTAAATACAAAAGGCAAAATGCCGAATTAAGTACAAGAAGACCGACTCTTCTTACTGACTATGTTTTGAACCATTCCTGTGACACTAGTTATAGATTACGATGCTCCACTTCAGGTTTACTGTATCCCTAGGACCTTGTTATTGACGATGAAACACAGAAATTGCATCGGAACTGAATACATAAGGCACAATGACGACTTAAGCACATGAGGACTGACTCTTCCTACTGTCTATGTTTTGAACCATTCCTGTGACACTAGTTATAGATTCCGATTATTCACTTCAGGTTTAGTGTATCCCTCTGACCTCCTTTCTGACGATGAAACACAGAAATTGCATCGGAATTAAATATAAAATGCACAATGCCGACTGAAGTACAAAATGACTGACTCTTCTAACTGACTATGTTTTGAACCATTCCTGTGACACTAGTTACAGATTCCGATGCTTCACTTCAGGTTTACTGTATCCCTCTGACCTTCTTATTGACGATGAAACACAGAAATTGCATCAGAATTAAATAGAAAAGGCACAATGCCGACTTGCGTACAAGAGGACTGACTCTTCTTACTGTCTATGTTTTGAACCATTCCTGTGACACTAGTTATAGATTCCACCTCTTGACTTCAGGTTTACTGTATACCTTGGACTTTCTTATTGACGATCATAGACAGAAATTGCATCGGAATTTAATACAAAAGGCACAATGACGACTCAAGTACAAGAAGACTGACTCTTCTTACTATCTATGCGTTGAACCATACCTGTGACACTAGTTATAGATTCCGATGCATCGCTTCAGGTTAACTGTATCCCTCTGACCTTCGTATTGACGATGAAACACAGAAATTGCATCGGAATTAAATATAAAATGCACAATGCCGACTTAAGTACAAGAAGACTGACTCTTCTTCCTTACTATGTTTTGAACCATTTCTGTGACACTAGTTATAGATTCCAATGCTTCACTTCAGGTTTACTGTATCCCTTGGACCTTCTTATTGACGATGAAACACAGAAATTGCATCGGAATTAAATACAAAAGGCACAATGCCGACTTAAGTAAATGAAGACTGACTCTTTTTACTGTCTATGTTTTGAACCATTCCTGTGACACTAGTTATAGCTTCCGATGCTTCACTTCAGGTTTACTGTATTTCGTGGACCTTCTTATAGACGATGAAACACAGAAATTGCATCGGAATTAAATACAAAAGGCACAATGCCGACTTAAGTACAAGAAGGCTGACTCTTCTTACCGTCTATGTTTTGAACCTTTCCTGTGACACTAGTTATAGATTCCGATGCTTCGCTCCAGGCTTACTGTATCACTTGGACCTTCTTATTGACGATGGAACACAGAAATTGCATCGGAATTAGATACAAAAGGCACAATGCCGACTTAAGGACAAGAAAATTGACCCATCTTACTGCCTATGTTTGAACCATTCCTGTGATACTAGTTATAGATTCCGATGCTTCACTTCAGGTTTACTGTATCCCTCTGACCTTCTTATTGACAATTAAACACAGAAATTGCATCAGAAATAAATACGAAGGGCACAATGATGACTTAAGTGCAATAAGACTGACTCTTCTTACTGTCTATGATTTGAACCATTCCTGTGACACTAGTAATAGAATTCGATGCTTCACATCAGGTTTACTGTATCCCTTGGTCCTACTTATTGACGATGAAACACCGAAATTGCATAGGAATTAAATAGAAAAGGAACAATGCCAACTTAGGTACAAGAAGACTGCCCCTTGTTACTGAGTATGTTTTGAACCATTCCTGTGACACTAGTTATAGATTCCGATGCTTCACTTCAGGTTTACTGTATCCCTTGGACGTTCTTATTGACGATGAAACACAGAAATTGCATTCGAATTAAATACAAAAGGCACAATGCCGACTTAAGGACAAGAAGACTGACTCTCCTTACTGTCTATGTTTTGAACCATTCCTGTGACACTAGTTATAGATTACGATGCTTCACTTCATGTTTACTGTATCCCTCTGACCTTCTTATTGACGATGAAACACAGTAATTGCATCGGAATTAAATAGAAAAGGCACAATGCCGACTTATGTACAAGAAGACTGACTCTTCTTCCTGTCTATGTTTTGAACCATTCCTGTGACACTAGTTATAGATTCCGATGATTCACTCCAGGTTTACAGTATCCCTTGGACCTTCTTATTGACGATGAAACACAGAAATAGCATCGGAATTAAATACAAAAGGCACAATGCCGGCTTAAGTCCAAGAAGGCTGACTCTTCTTACCGTCTATGTTTTGAACCATTCCTATGACACTAGTTGTAGATTCCGATGCTTCACTCCAGGTGTACTGTATCCCTTGGACCTTCTTATTGACGATGAAACACAGAAATTGCATCAGAATTAAATCCAAAAGGCACAATGCCGGCTAAAGGATAATAAAACTGACTCTTCTTACTGTCTATGCTTTGAACCATTCCTGTGACACTAGTTATAGATTTCGATGCCCTTACACCAGGTTTACTGTATCCCTTGGATCTTGTTATTGACGGTAAAACACCGAATTTGCATCGGAATTAAATAGAAAAGGCACAATGCCGACATAGGTACACGAAGACTGACTCTTGTTACTGACTATGTTTTGAACCATTCCTGTGACACTAGTTATTGATTCCGACGCTTCATTTCAGGTTTAATGTATACCTTGGACCTTCTTATTGACGATGAAACACAGATAGTGCATCGCAATTAAATCCAAAAGGCAAAATGCCGAATTAAGTACAAGAAGAGTTACTCTTCTTACTGACTATGTTTTGAACCATTCCTGTGACACTAGTTATAGATTACGATGCTTCACTTCAGGTTTACTGTATCCCTAGGACCTTGTTATTGACGATGAAACACAGAAATTGCATCGGAACTGAATACATAAGGCACAATGACGACTTAAGCACATGAGGACTGACTCTTCCTACTGTCTATGTTTTGTACCATTCCTGTAACACTAGTTATAGATTCCGATTATTCACTTCAGGTTTACTGTATCCCTCTGACCTCCTTTCTGACGATGAAACACAGAAATTGCATCGGAATTAAATACAAAAGGCAAAATGCCGTATTAAGTACAAGAAGACCGACTCTTCTTAATGACTATGTTTTGAACCATTCCTGTGACACTAGTTATTGATTCCGACGCTTCATTTCAGGTTTAATGTATACCTTGGACCTTCTTATTGACGATGAAACACAGAAATTGCATCGGAATTAAATAGAAATGGCACAATGCCGACATAAGTTCAAGAAAACTGACTCTTCTTACTGTCTATGCTTTGAACCATTAATGTGACACTAGTTATAGATTCCGATGCTTCACTTCAGGTTTACTGTATCCCTCAGACCTTCTTATTGACGATGAAACACAGAAATGGCATCGGAATTAAATACAAAAGGCACAATGCCGACTTAAGTGCAAGAAGACTGACTCTTCTTACTGTCTATGCTTTGAACCATTCCTGTGACACTAGTTATAGATTTCGATGCCCTTACACCAGGTTTACTGTATCCCTTGGACCTTCTTATTGACGGTAAAACACCGAAATTGCATCGGAATTAAATACAAAAGGCACAATGCCGATGTAAGTGCAAGAAGACTGACTCTTCTTACTGTCTATCTTTTGAACCATTCCTGTGACACTAGTTACAGATTTCGTTGCTTGACACCAGGTTTACTGTATCCCTTGGACCTTCTTGTTGACGATGAAACACCGAAATTGCATCGGAATTAAATAGGAAAGGCACAATGCCGACTTAGGTACAAGAAGACTGACTGTTGTTACTGAGTATGTTTTGAACCATTCCTGTGACACTAGTTATAGATTCCGATGCTTCACTTCACGTTTACTGTATCCCTTGGACCCTCTTATTGAGGATGAAACACAGAAATTGCATCGGAATTAAATACAAAAGGCACAATGCCGACTTAAGTACAAGAAGGCTGACTCTTCTTACCGTCTATGTTTTGAACCATTCCTGTGACACTAGTTATAGATTCCGATGCTTCACTCCAGGTTTACTGTATCCCTTGGACATTCTTATTTGCGATGAAACACAGAAATTACATAGGAATTAAATACAAAAGGCACAATTTCGACTTAAGTACAAAAAGACTGACTCTTCTTCCTGACCATGTTTTGAACCATTCCTGTGACACTAGTTATAGTTTCCGATGCTTGACTACAGGTTTACTGTATCCCTTGGACCTTCTTATTTACGATGAAACACAGAAATTACATCGGAATTAAATACAAAAAGCACAATGCCGACTTAAGTACAGAAAGACTGACTCTTCTTCCTTACTATGTTTTGAACCATTTCTGTGACACTAGTTATAGATTCTGATGCTTCACTTCAGGGTTACTGTATTCCTCTGACCTTCTCATTGACGATGAAACACAGAAATTGCATCGCAATTAAATACAAAATGCACAATGCCGACGTAAGTACAAGGGGACCGACTCTTCTTACTGTCTATGTTTTGAACCATTCCTGTTACACTAGTTATAGATTCCGATGCTTCACTTCATGTTTACTGTATCCCTTGAACCTTCTTATTGACGATGAAACACAGAAATTGCGTCGGAATTACATACAAAAGGCGCAATGCAAACTTTAGTAGAAGAAGACTGACTCTTCCTACTGTCTATGTTTGAACCATTCCATTGACACTAGTTATAGATTCCGATGCTTCAGTTCAGGTTTACTGTATCCCTTGGACCTACTTATTGACAATGAAACACAGAAATTGCATCGGAATTAAATACAAAAGGCACAATGCCGACTTAAATACATGAAGACTAAGTCTTTTTACTGATTATGTTTTGAACCATTCCTGTGACACTAGTTATAGATTCCGATGCTTCACTTCGGGTTTACTGTATCCCTTGGACCTTCTTATTGACGATGAAACACAGAAATTGCATCGGAATTAAATGCAAAAGTCACAATGCCGACTTAAGGACAAGAAGACTGACTCTTCTTACTGACTATGTTTTGAACCATTCCTGTGACACTAGTTATAGATTCCGATGCTTCACTTCATGTTTACTGTATTCCTCTGACCTTCTTATGGACAATGAAACACAGAAATTGCATCGCAATTAAATAGAAAAGGCACAATGCCGACTTCAGTACAAGAAGACTGACTCTACTTACTGTCTATGTTTTGAACCACTCCTGTGACACTAGTTATAGATTTCGATGCATCACACCAGGTTTACTGTATCCCTTGGTCCTTCTTATTGACGATGAAACACCGAAATTGCATCGGAATTAAATAGAAATGGCACAATGCCGACTTAGGTACAAGAAGACTGCCTCTTGTTACTGAGTATGTTTTGAACCATTCCTGTGACATTAGTTATAGATTCCGATGCTTCACTTCAGGTTTACTGTATCCCCCTGACCTTCATATTAACGATGAGACACAGAAATTGCATCGGAATTTAATAGACAACGCACAATGCCGACTTAAGTACAAGAAGACTGACTCTTCTTACTATCTATGTTTTGAACCATTCCTGTGACACTTGTTATAGATTCCGATGCTTCACTTCAGGTTTACTGTATCCCTTGGACCTTCTTATTGACGATGAAACACAGAAATTGCATCGGAAATAAATACAAAAGGCACAATGCCGACTTAAGTACAAGAAGACTGACTCTTCTTACTGACCGCTTTGAACCATTCCTGTGACACTAATTATAGATTTCGATGCTTCACTTCAGGATTACTGTATCCCTCTGACCTTATTATGACGATGAAACACAGAAATTGCAACGGAATTAAATACAAAAGGCACAATGCCGACTTAAGTTCATGAAGACTGACCCTTCTTACTGACTATGTTTTGAAAAAATTCTTGTGAAACTAGTTATAGATTCCGATGCTTCACTTCATTGACGATGAAACACAGAAATTGCATCGGAATTAAATACAAAAGAAAACAATGCCGACTTAAGGAGAAGAAAATTGACTCTTCTTACTGCCTATGTATGAACCATTCCTGTGGCACTAGTTATAGATTCCGATGCTTCACTTCAGGTTTACTGTATCTCTCTGACCTTCTTATTGACGATTGAACACAGAAATTGCATCGGATATAAATACAAAGGGCACAATGCCGACTAAAGGACAAGAAAACTGACTCTTTTACTGCCTATGTTTTGAACCATTCCTGTGAGACTAGTTATAGATTCCGATGCTACACTTCAGGTTTACTGTATAACTTGGACCTTCTTATTAACGATGAAACACAGAAATTGCATCGGAATTAAATACAAAAGTCACAATGCCGACTTAAGTACAAGAAGACTGACTCTTCCTACTGTCTATGTTTGAACCATTCCATTGACTCTAGTTATAGATTCCGATGCTTCACTTCTGGTTTACTGTATCCCTTGGACCTTCTTATTGACGATGAAACACAGAAATTGCATCGGAATTAAATACAAAAAGCACAATGCCGACTAAAGTACATGAAGACTGACTCTTCTTACTGACTATGTTTGAACCATTCCTGTGACACTAGTTATAAATTCCGATGCTTAACTTCAGGTTTATGTATCCGTCTGACATTCTTATTGACGATGAAACACAGAAATTGCATTGGAATTGAATACAAAAGGCACAATGCCGACTTAAGTGCAAGAAGACTGACTCTCCTTACTGTCTATGTTCTGAACCATTCCTGTGATACTAGTTATAGATTTCGATGCTTCACACCAGGTTTACTGTATCCCTCGGACATTCTTATTGACGATGAAACACCGAAATTGCATCGGAATTAAATAGAAAAGGCACAATGCCGACTTAGGTGCAAAAAGACTGACTCTTCTTATTGACTATGTTTTGAACCATTCCTGTGACACTAGTTATAGTTTCCGTTGCATCACTTCATGTTTACTGTATCCCTCTGACCTTCTTATTAACGATGAAACACAGAAATTGCTTCGGAATTAAATATAAAATGCACAATTCCAACTTATGTACAAGAAGACTGACTCTTCTTCCTTACTATGTTTTGAACCATTTCTGTGACTCTAGTTATAGATTCCGATGCTTCAGTCCAGGTGTACTGTATACGTTGTACCTTCGTATTGAGGATGAAACACAGAAATTGCATCGGAATTAAATACAAAAGGCACAATGCCGACTAAAGGACAAGAAAACTGACTCTTCTTACTGCCTATGTTTGAACCATTCCTGTGACGCTAGTTATAGATTTCGATGCTTCACACCATGTTTACTGTATCCCTTGGACCTTCCTAATGACGATGAAACACCGAAATTGCATCGGAATTAAATAGAATAGACACAATGCCGACTTAGGTACATGAAGACTGACTCTTGTTACTGAGTATGTTTTGAACCATTCCTGTGACTCTAGTTATAGATTCCGATGCTTCACTTCACGTTTACTGTATCCCTTGGACCTTCTTATTGACGATGAAGCACAGAAATTGCATCGGAGTTAAATATAAAAAGCACAATGCCGACTTAAGTACAAGAAGACTGACTCTTTTTCCTTACTATGTTTTGAACCATTTCTGTGACACTAGTTATAGATTCCGATGCTTCACTTCAGGTTTACTGTATCCCTCTGACCTTCTCATTGATGATGAAACACCGATATTGCATCGGAGTTAAATATAAAAAGCACAATGCCGACTTAAGTACAAGAAGACTGACTCTTTTTCCTTACTATGTTTTGAACCACTTCTGTGACACTAGTTATAGATTCCGATGCTTCACTTCAGGTTTACTGTATCCCTCTGAAGTTTTTATTGACAATGAAACACAGACATTGCATCGGAATTACATATAAAATGCGCAATGCCGACTTAAGTACAAGAAGACTGATTCTTCTTCCTTACTATGTTTTGAACCATTTCTGTGACACTAGTTATAGATTCCGATGCTTCACTTCAGGGTTACTGTATTCCTCTGACCTTCTTATTGACGATGATACACAAAATTGCATTGGAAATAAATACAAAAGGCACAATGCCGACTTAAGTGCAAGAAGACTGACTCTACTTACTGTGTATGCTTTGAACCATTCCTGTGACACTAGTTATAGATTTCGATGCTTCACACCAGGTTTACTGTATCCCTTGGACCTTCCTAATGACGATGAAACAACGAAATTGCATCGGAATTAAATAGAATAGGCACAATGCCGACATAGGTACAAGAAGACTGACTCTTGTTACTGAGTATGCTTTGAACCATTCCTGTGACACTAGTTATAGATTCCGATGCTTCATTTCACGTTTACTGTATCCCTTGGCCCTTCTTATTGACGATGAATCACAGAAATTGCATCGGAATTAAATACAAAAGTCACAATGCCAACTAAAGTACAAGAAGGATGACTCTTCTTACCGTCTATGTTTTGAACCATTCCTGTGACGCTAGTTATAGATTCCGATGCTTCACTCCAGGTGTGCTGTATCCCTTGGACCTTTTTATTGACGATGAAACACAGAAATTGCGTCGGAATTAAATGCAAAAGGCACAATGCCGACTTAAGTACAAGAAGACTGACTCTTCTTACTGTCTATGTTTTCAACCATTCCTGTGACACTAGTTATAGATTCCGATGCTTCACTTCAGGATTACTGTATCCCTTGGACCTTCTTATTAACGATGAAACACAGAAATTGCATCGGAATTTAATACAAAAGGCCAATCCCGACTTAAGTACAAGAAGACTGACTCTTCCGACTGTCTATGTTCGAAACATTCCATTGACTCTAGTTATAAATTCCGATGCTTCACTTCAGGTTTACTGTATCCCTTGGACCTTCTTATTGACGATGAAACACAGAAATTACTTCGGAATTAAATACATAAGGCACAATGCCGACTTAAGCACATGAAGACTGACTCTTCTTACTGACTATGCTTTGAACCATTCCTGTGAAACTAGTTACAGATTCCGATGCTTCACTTCAGGTTTACTGTATCCCTTGGACCTTCTTACCGACGATGAAACACAGAAATTGCATCGGAAATAAATACAAAAGGAACAATGCCGACTTAAGTACAAGAGGGCTGACTCTTCTTACCGTCTATGTTTTGAACCATTCCTGTGACACTAGTTATAGATTCCGATGCTTCACTCCAGATGTACTGTATCCCTTGGACCTTCTTACTGAGGATGAAACACAGAAAATGCATCGGAATTAAATTCAAAAGGCACAATGCCGACTTAAGTACAACAAGACTGACTCTTCTTGCTGACTATGGTTTGAACCGCTCCTGTGACACTAGTTATAGATTCTGATGCTTAACTTCAGGTTTACTGTATCCCTCTGAAGTTTTTATTGACGATGAAACACAGAAATTGCATCGGAATTACATATAAAATGCACAATGCCGACTTAAGTACAAGAAGACTGACTCTTCTTCCTTACTATGTTTTGAACCATTTCTGTGACACTAGTTATAGATTCCGATGATTCACTTCAGGGTTACTGTATTCCTCTGACCTTCTTATTGACGATGAAACACAGAAATTGGATTGGAAATATATACAAAAGGCAAAATGCCGACTTAAGTGCAAGAAGACTGAATCTTCTTACTGTGTATGTTTTGAACCATTCCTGTGACACTAGTTATAGATTTCGATGCTTCACACCAGGTTTACTGTATCCCTTGGACCTTCCTAATGACGATGAAACACCGAAATTGCATCGGAATTAAATAGAATAGGCACAATGCCGACATAGGTACAAGAAGACTGACTCTTGTTACTGAGTATGTTTTGAACCATTCCTGTGACACTAGTTATAGATTCCGATGCTTCACTTCACGTTTACTGTATCCCTTGGACCTTCTTATTGACGATGAAACACAGAAATTGCATCGGAATTAAATACAAAAGGCACAATGCCGACTTAAGTACAAGAAGGCTGACTCTTCTTACCGTCTATGTTTTGAACCATTCCTGTGACACTAGTTATAGATTCCGATGCTTCACTCCAGGTGTACTGTATCCCTTGGATCTTCATATTGACGATGAAACACAGAAATTGCGTCGGAATTAAATACAAAAGGCACAATGCCGACTTAAGTACAAGAAGACTGACTCTTCTTACTGTCCTTGCTTTCAACCATTCCTGTGTCACTAGTTATAGATTCCGATGCTTCACTTCAGGTTTACTGTATCCCTCTGACCTTCTTATTGACGATGAAACACAGAAATTGCATCGGAATTAAATATAAAATGCACAATGCCTACTTAAGTACAAGAAGACTGACTCTTCTTCCTTACTATGTTTTGAACCATTTCTGTTACACTAGTTATAGATTCCGATGCTTCACTTCAGGTTTACTGTATCCCTCTGAAGTTTTTATTGACGATGAAACACAGAAATTGCATTGGAATTAAATACAAAATTCACAATGCCGACTTAAGTGCAAGAAGACTGACTCTTCTTACTGTGTATGTTTTGAACCATTCCTGTGACACTAGTTATAGATTTCGATGCTTCACACCAGGTTTACTGTATCCCTTGGACCTTCCTAATGACGATGAAACACCGAATTTGCATCGGAATTAAATAGAATAGGCACAATGCCGACATAGGTGCAAGAAGACCAACTCTTGTTACTGAGTATGTTTTGAACCATTCCTGTGACACTAGTTATAGGTTCCGATGCTTCACTTCACGTTTACTGTATCCCTTGGACCTTCTTATTTACGATGAAACACAGAAATTACATCGGAATTAAATACAAAAGGCACAATGCCGACCTAAGTACAAAAAGACTGACTCTTCTTACTGACTATGTTTTGAACCATTCCTGTGACACTAGTTATAGATTCTGATGCTTCACTTCAGGTTTACTGTATCCCTCTGACCTTCGTATTGACGATGAAACACAGAAATTGCATCGGAATTAAATATAAAATGCACAATGCCGACTTAAGTACAAGAAGACTGACTCTTCTTCCTTACTATGTTTTGAATCATTTCTGTGACACTAGTTATACATTCCGATGCTTCACTTCAGGTTTACTGTATCCCTCTGAAGTTCTTATTGACGATGAAACACAGAAATTGCATCGGAATTAAATAGAAAAGGCACAATGCCGACTTTAGTAGAAGAAGACTGACTCTTCCTACTGTCTATGTTTCAAACATTCCATTGACACTAGTTATAGATTCCGATGCTTCACTTCAGGATTACTGTATCCCTTGGCCCTTCTTATTGACGATGAAACACATAATTGCATAGGAATTAAATACAAAAGGCACAATGCCGACTTGCGTACAAGAAGACTGACTCTTCTTACTGTCTATGTTTTGAACCTTTCCTGTGACACTCGTTATAGATTCCGATGCTTGACTTCAGGTTTACTGTGTCCCTTGGACTTTCTTATTGACGATCATACACAGAAATTGCATCGGAATTTAATACAAAAGGCACAATGACGACTCAAGTACAAGAAGACTGATTCTTCTTACTATCTATGTTTTGAACCATTCCTGTGACACTAGTTAAAGATTCCGATGCTTCACTTCAGGTTTACTGTATCCCTCTGACCTTCTTATTGACGATGAAACACAGAAATTCCATCGGAATTAAATGTAAAATGCACGATGCCGACTTAAGTACAAGAAGACTGACTCTTCTTCCTTACTATATTTTCAACCATTTGTGTGACATTAGTTATAGATTCCGTACTTCACTTCAGGGTTACTGTATTCCTCTGACCTTCTTATTGACGATGAAACACATAATTGCATCGGAATTAAATACAAAAGGCACAATGCCGCCTTAAGTACAAGAAGACTAACTCTTCTAACTGGCTATCTTTTGAACCATTCCTGAGACACTAGTTATAGATTCCGATGCTTCACTTCAGGTTTACTGTATCCCTTGGACCTTCTTATTGACGATGAAATACATTAATTGCATCGGAATTAAATACAAAAGGCACAATGCCGACTTTAGTAGAGGAAGACTGACTCTTCCTACTGTCTATGTTTCAAACATTCCATTGACACTAGTTATAGATTCCGATGCTTCACTTCAGGATTACTGTATCCCTTGGACCTTCTTATTGACGATGAAACACAGAAATTGCATCGGAATTAAATACAAAAAGCACAATGCCGACTTCAGTACATGAAGACTGGCTCTTCTTACTGACTATGTTTTGAACCATTCCTGTGACACTAGTTATAAATTCCGATGCTTCACTTTAGGTTTACCGTATCGATTGGACCTTCTTATTGTCGACGATACACAGAAATTGCATAGGAATCAAATACAAAAGGCACAATGCCGACTTAAGTGCAAGAAGACTGACTCTTCTTACTGTCTATGTTTTGAACCATTCCTGTGACACTAGTTATAGATTTCGATGCTTCACACCAGGTTTACTGTATCCCTTGGTCCTACGTATTGACGATGAAACACCGAAATTGCATCGGAATTAAATAGTAAAGGCACAATGCCGACATAGGTACAAGAAGACTGACTCTTGCTACTGACTATGTTTTGAACCATTCCTGTGACACTAGTTATAGATTCCGATGCTTCACTTCACGTTTACTGTATCCCTTGGACCTTCTTATTGACGATGAAACACAGAAATTGCATCGGAATTAAATACAAAAGGCACAATGCCGACTTAAGTACAAGAAGGCTGACTCTTCTTACCGTCTATGTTTTGAACCATTCCTGTGACACTAGTTATAGATTCCGATGCTTCACTCCAGGTGTACTGCATCCCTTGGATCTTCTTATTGACGATGAAACACAGAAATTGCGTCGGAATTAAATACAAAAGGCACAATGCCGACTTAAGTACAAGAAGACTGACTCTTCTTACTGTCTATGTTTTCAACCATTCCTGTGTCACTAGTTATAGATTCTGATGCTTCACTTCAGGATTACTGTATCCCTTGGACCTTCTTATTAACGATGAAACACAGAAATTGCATCGGAATTTAATACAAAAGGCACAATCCCGACTTAAGTACAAGAAGACTGACTCTTCCGACTGTCTATGTTTGAACCATTCCATTGACTCTACTTATAGATTCCGATGCTTCACTCCAGGTGTACTGTATCCCTTGGACCCTCTTATTGAGGATGAAACACAGAAATTGCATCGGAATTAAATACAAAAGGCACAATGCCTACTAAAGGACAAAATAAATGACTCATCTTACGGCCTATGTTTTGAACCATTCCTCTGACACTAGTTATAGATTCCGATGCTTAACTTCAGGTTTACTGTATCCCTCTGACCTTCTTATAGCCGATGAAACAAAGAAATTGCATTGGAATTAAATACAAAAGGCACAATGCCGACTTAAGTGCAAGAAGACTAACTCTTCTTGCTGTCTATGTTTTGAACCATTCCTGTGACACTAGTTATAGATTTCGATGCTTCACACCAGGTTTACTGTATCCCTTGGACCTTCCTAATGACGATGAAACACCGAAATTGCATCGGAATTAAATAGAATAGGCACAATGCCGCCTTAGGTACAAGAAGACTGACCCTTGTTACTGAGTATGTTCTGAACCATTCCTGTGACACTAGTTATAGTTTCCGATGCTTCACTTCAAGTTTACTTTATCCCTTGGACCATCTTATTGACGATGAAACACAGAAATTGCATCGGGATTAAATACAAAAGGCACAATGCCGACTTAAGTACAAGAAGGCTGACTCTTCTTACCGTCTATGTTTTGAACCATTCCTGTGACAGTAGTTATAGTTTCCGATGCTTCACTACAGGTTTACTGTATCCGTTGGACCTTCTTATTTACGATGAAACACAGAAATTACATCGGAATTTAATACAAAAGGCACAATGCCGTCCTAAGTACAAAAAGACTGACTCTTCTTACTGACTATGTTCTGAACCATTCCTGTGACACTAGTTATAGATTCCGATGCTTCACTTGAGGTTTACTGTATCCCTCTGACCTTCTTATTGACGATGAAACACAGAAATTGCATCGGAATTAAACATAAAATGCACAATGCCGACTTAAGTACAAGAAGACTGACTCTTCTTCCTTACTATGTTTTGAACCATTTCTGTTACACTAGTTATAGATTCCGATGCTTCACTTCAGGTTTACTGTATCCCTCTGAAGTTTTTATTGACGATGAAACACAGAAATTGCACCGGAATTACATATAAAATGCACAATGCCGACTTAAGTACGAGAAGACTGACTCTTCTTCCTTACTATGTTTTGAACCATTTCTGTGACACTAGTTATAGATTCCGATGCTTTACTTCATTGTTACTGTATTCCTCTGACCGACTTATTGACGATGAAACACAGAAATTGCATTGGAATTAAATACAAAAGGCACAATGCCGACTTAAGTGCAAGAAGACTGACTCTTCTTACTGTGTATGTTTTGAACCATTCCTGTGACACTAGTTATAGATTTCGATGCTTCACACCAGGTTTACTGTATCCCTTGGACCTTCCTAATGACGATGATACACCGAATTTGCATCGGAATTAAATAGAATAGGCACAATGCCGACATAGGTGCAAGAAGACCAACTCTTGTTACTGAGTATGTTTTGAACCATTCCTGTGACACTACTTATAGGTTCCGATGCTTCACTTCACGTTTACTGTATTTCTTGGACCTTCTTATTTACGATGAAACACAGAAATTACATCGGAATTAAATACAAAAGGCACAATGCCGACCTAAGTACAAAAAGACTGACTCTTCTTACTGACTATGTTTTGAACCATTCCTGTGACACTAGATATAGATTCCGATGCTTCACTTCAGGTTTACTGTATCCCTCTGACCTTCGTATTGACGATGAAACACAGAAATTGCATCGGAATTAAATATAAAATGCACAATGCCGACTTAAGTACAAGAAGACTGACTCTTCTTCCTTACTATGTTTTGAATCATTTCTGTGACACTAGTTATACATTCCGATGCTTCACTTCAGGTTTACTGTATCCCTCTGAAGTTCTTATTGGCGATGAAACACAGAAATTGCATCGGAATTAAATAGAAAAGGCACAATGCCGACTTTAGTAGAAGAAGACTGACTCTTCCTACTGTCTATGTTTCAAACATTCCATTGACACTAGTTATAGATTCCGATGCTTTACTTCAGGATTACTGTATCCCTTGGACCTTCTTATTGACGATGAAACACATAATTGCATCGGAATTAAATACAAAAGGCACAATGCCGACTTGCGTACAAGAAGACTGACTCTTCTTACTGTCTATGTTTTGAACCTTTCCTGTTACACTCGTTATAGATTCCGATGCTTGACTTCAGGTTTACTGTGTCCCTTGGACTTTCTTATTGACGATCATACACAGAAATTGCATCGGAATTTAATACAAAAGGCACAATGACGACTCAAGTACAAGAAGACTGATTCTTCTTACTATCTATGTTTTGAACCATTCCTGTGACACTAGTTAAAGATTCCGATGCTTCACTTCAGGTTTACTGTATCCCTCTGACCTTCTTATTGACGATGAAACACAGAAATTGCATCGGAATTAAATGTAAAATGCACGATGCCGACTTAAGTACAAGAAGACTGACTCTTCTTCCTTACTATATTTTCAACCATTTGTGTGACATTAGTTATAGATTCCGTACTTCACTTCAGGGTTACTGTATTCCTCTGACCTTCTTATTGACGATGAAACACATAATTGCATCGGAATTAAATACAAAAGGCACAATGCCGCCTTAAGTACAAGAAGACTAACTCTTCTAACTGGCTATCTTTTGAACCATTCCTGAGACACTAGTTATAGATTCCGATGCTTGACTTCAGGTTTACTGTATCCCTTGGACTTTCTTATTGACGATGAAATACATTAATTGCATCGGAATTAAATACAAAAGGCACAATGCCGACTTTAGTAGAAGAAGACTGACTCTTCCTACTGTCTATGTTTCAAACATTCCGTTGACACTAGTTATAGATTCCGATGCTTCACTTCAGGATTACTGTATCCCTTGGACCTTCTTATTGACGATGAAACACAGAAATTGCATCGGAATTAAATACAAAAAGCACAATGCCGACTTCAGTACATGAAGACTGGCTCTTCTTACTGACTATGTTTTGAACCATTCCTGTGACACTAGTTATAAATTCCGATGCTTCACTTTAGGTTTACCGTATCGATTGGACCTTCTTATTGACGACGAAACACAGAAATTGCATCGGAATCAAATACAAAAGGCACAATGCCGACTTAAGTGCAAGAAGACTGACTCTTCTTACTGTCTATGTTTTGAACCATTCCTGTGACACTAGTTATAGATTTCGATGCTTCACACCAGGTTTACTGTATCCCTTGGTCCTACGTATTGACGATGAAACACAGAAATTGCATCGGAATTAAATACAAAAGGCACAATGCCGACTTAAGGACAGGAAAATTGACACTTCTTACTGCCTATGATTTGAACCATTCCTGTGACACTAGTTACAGATTCCGATGCTTCACTTCAGGTTTACTGTATCCCTCTGGCCTTCTTATTGACGATGAAACACAGAAATTGGATCGGAAATAAATAAAAAGGGCACAATGCCGACTTAAGTGCAAGAAGACTGACTCTTCTTACTGTCTATGTTTTGAACCATTCCTGTGACACTAGTTATAGATTTCGATGCTTCACACCAGGTTTACTGTATCCCTTGGTCCTACGTATTGACGATGAAACACCGAAATTGCATCGGAATTAAATAGTAAAGGCACAATGCCGACATAGGTACAAGAAGACTGACTCTTGTTGCTGACTATGTTTTGAACCATTCCTGTGACACTAGTTATAGATTCCGATGTTTCACTCCAAGCATACTGTATACCTTGGACCTTCTTATTGACGATGAAACACAGATATTGCATCGGAATTAAATACCACAGGCACAATGCCGACTTAAGTACAAGAAGGCTGACTCTTCTTACGGTCTATGCTTTGAACCATTCCTGTGACACTAGTTATAGAATCCGATGCTTCACTCCAGGTTTACTGTATCCATTGGACCTTCTTATTGACGATGAAACACAGAAATTGCATCGGAATTAATTACAAATGGCACAATGAGGACTTAAGGACAAGAAAACTGACTCTTCTTATTGCCTATGCTTTGAACCATCCCTGTGACACTAGTTTTAGATTCCGATGCTTCACTTCAGGTTTACTGTATCCCTCTGACCTTCTTATTGACGATGAAACACAGAAATTGCATCGGAATTATATAGAAAAGGCACAATGCCGACTTAAGTACAAGAAGACTGACTCTTCTCACTGACTATGTTTTGAACCATTCCTGTGACACTAGTTATAGATTCCAATGCTTCACTTCAGGTTTACTGTATAACTTGGACCTTCTTATTGACGATGAATCACAGAAATTGCGTCCGAATTAAATACAAAAGGCACAATGGCGCCTTTAGGGCAAGAAGACTGACTCTTCTTACTGACTATGTTTTGAACCATTCCTTTGACACTAGTTATAGATTCAGATGCTTCACTTCAGGTTTACTGTATCCCCCTGACCTTCTTATTGACGATGAAACACAGAAATTGCATCGGAATTAAATAGAAAAGGCACAATTCCGACTTGAGTACAAGAAGAATGGCTCTTCTTACTGTCTATGTTTTGATCCATTCCTGTGACACTAGTTATAGATTTCGATGCCCTTACACCAGGTTTACTGTATCCCTTGGACCTTCTTATTGACGATAAAACACCGAAATTGCATCGGAATTAAATAGAAAAGGCACAATGCCGACATAGGTACAAGAAGACTGACTCTTGTTACTGACTATGTTTTGAACCATTCCTGTGACACTAGTTATAGATTCCGATGTTTCACTCCAAGCTTACTGTATCCCTTGGACCTTCTTATTGACGATGAAACAAAGAAATTGGATCGGAATTAAATACAAAAGGCACAACGCCGACCTAAGTACAAGAAGACTGACTCTTCTCACTGACTATGCTTTGAACCATTCCTGTGACACTAGATATAGATTCCGATGCTTCACTTCAGGATTACTGTATCCCTTGGACCTTCTTATTGACGATGAAACACAGAAATTGCATCGGAATTAAATACAAAAGGCACAATGCCGACTTAAGTACAAGAAGACTGACTCTTCTTACTGTCTATGTTTTGAACCATTCCTGTGACACTAGTTATAGATTCCGATGTTTCACTCCATGTTTACTGTATCCCTTGGACCTTCTTATTGACGATGAAACACAGAAATTGCATCGGAATTATATAGAAAAGGCACAATGCCGACTTAAGTACAAGAAGACTGACTCTTCTCACTGACTATGCTTTGAACCATTCCTGTGACACTAGTTATAGATTGCAATGCTTCACATCAGGTTTACTGTATAACTTGGACCTTCTTATTGACGATGAATCACAGAAATTGCGTCCGAATTAAATACAAAAGACACAATGGCGCCTTTAGGGCAAGAAGACTGACTCTTCTTACTGACTATGTTTTGAACCATTCCTTTGACACTAGTTATAGATTCAGATGCTTCACTTCAGGTTTACTGTATCCCCCTGACCTTCTTATTGACGATGAAACACAGAAATTGCATCGGAATTAAATAGAAAAGGCACAATTCCGACTTGAGTACAAGAAGAATGACTCTTCTTACTGTGTATGTTTTGAACCATTCCTGTGACACTAGTTATAGACTCCGATGCTTGACTTCAGGTTTACTGTATCCCTTGGACCTTCTTATTGACGATCATACACAGAAATTGCATCGGAATTTAATACAAAAGGCACAATGCCGACTCAAGTACTAGAAGACTGACTCTTCTTACTGACTATGATTTGAACCATTCCTGTGACACTAGGTATGGATTCCGATGCTTCACTTCAGGTTTACTGTATCCCTCTGACCTTCTTATTGACGATGAAACACAGAAATTGCATCGGAATTAAATACAATAGGCAGAATGTCGACTTAAGTACAAGAAGACTGACGCTTCTTATTGACTATATCTTGATCCATTCCTTTGACACTAGTTATAGATTCCGATGCTTAACTTCAGGTTTACTGTATCCCGCTGACCTTCTTATTGACGATGAAACACAAAAATTGCATCGGAATTAAATACAAAAGGCACAATGCCGACTTAAGTACAAAAAGACTGACTCATCTTGCTATCTATGTTTTGAACCATTCCTGTGACACTAGTTATAGATTCCGATGCTTGACTTCAGGTTTACTGTATCCCTTGGACCTTCTTATTGACGATGAAATACATTAATTGCATCGGAATTAAGTACAAAAGGCACAATGCCGACTTTAGTAGAAGAAGACTGACTCTTCCTACTGTCTATGTTTCAAACATTCCATTGACACTAGTTATAGATTCCGATGCTTCACTTCAGGATTACTGTATCCCTTGGACCTTCTTATTGACGATGAAACACAGATATTGCATCGGAATTAAATACAAAAAGCACAATGCCGACTTCAGTACATGAAGACTGGCTCTTCTTACTGACTATGTTTTGAACCATTCCTGTGACACTAGTTATAAATTCCGATGCTTCACTTTAGGTTTACCGTATCGATTGGACCTTCTTATTGACGACGAAACACAGAAATTGCATCGGAATCAAATACAAAAGGCACAATGCCGACTTAAGTGCAAGAAGACTGACTCTTCTTACTGTCTATGTTTTGAACCATTCCTGTGACACTAGTTATAGATTTCGATGCTTCACACCAGGTTTACTGTATCCCTTGGTCCTACGTATTGACGATGAAACACAGAAATTGCATCGGAATTAAATACAAAAGGCACAATGCCGACTTAAGGACAGGAAAATTGACACTTCTTACTGCCTATGATTTGAACCATTCCTGTGACACTAGTTACAGATTCCGATGCTTCACTTCAGGTTTACTGTATCCCTCTGGCCTTCTTATTGACGATGAAACACAGAAATTGGATCGGAAATAAATACAAAGGGCACAATGCCGACTTAAGTGCAAGAAGACTGACTCTTCTTACTGTCTATGTTTTGAACCATTCCTGTGACACTAGTTATAGATTTCGATGCTTCACACCAGGTTTACTGTATCCCTTGGTCCTACGTATTGACGATGAAACACCGAAATTGCATCGGAATTAAATAGTAAAGGCACAATGCCGACATAGGTACAAGAAGACTGACTCTTGTTACTGACTATGTTTTGAACCATTCCTGTGACACTAGTTATAGATTCCGATGTTTCACTCCAAGCTTACTGTATACCTTGGACCTTCTTATTGACGATGAAACACAGATATTGCATCGGAATTAAATACCACAGGCACAATGCCGACTTAAGTACAAGAAGGCTGACTCTTCTTACGGTCTATGCTTTGAACCATTCCTGTGACACTAGTTATAGAATCCGATGCTTCACTCCAGGTTTACTGTATCCATTGGACCTTCTTACTGACGATGAAACACAGAAATTGCATCGGAATTAATTACAAATGGCACAATGAGGACTTAAGGACAAGAAAACTCACTCTTCTTATTGCCTATGCTTTGAACCATCCCTGTGACACTAGTTTTAGATTCCGATGCTTCACTTCAGGTTTACTGTATCCCTCTGACCTTCTTATTGACGATGAAACACAGAAATTGCATCGGAATTATATAGAAAAGGCACAATGCCGACTTAAGTACAAGAAGACTGACTCTTCTCACTGACTATGTTTTGAACCATTCCTGTGACACTAGTTATAGATTCCAATGCTTCACTTCAGGTTTACTGTATAACTTGGACCTTCTTATTGACGATGAATCACAGAAATTGCGTCCGAATTAAATACAAAAGGCACAATGGCGCCTTTAGGGCAAGAAGACTGACTCTTCTTACTGACTATGTTTTGAACCATTCCTTTGACACTAGTTATAGATTCAGATGCTTCACTTCAGGTTTACTGTATCCCCCTGACCTTCTTATTGACGATGAAACACAGAAATTGCATCGGAATTAAATAGAAAAGGCACAATTCCGACTTGAGTACAAGAAGAATGGCTCTTCTTACTGTCTATGTTTTGATCCATTCCTGTGACACTAGTTATAGATTTCGATGCCCTTACACCAGGTTTACTGTATCCCTTGGACCTTCTTATTGACGATGAAACACCGAAATTGCATCGGAATTAAATAGAAAAGGCACAATGCCGACATAGGTACAAGAAGACTGACTCTTGTTACTGACTATGTTTTGAACCATTCCTGTGACACTAGTTATAGATTCCGATGTTTCACTCCAAGCTTACTGTATCCCTTGGACCTTCTTATTGACGATGAAACAAAGAAATTGGATCGGAATTCAATATAAAAGGCACAATACCGACTTCAGTACAAGAAGGCTGACTCTTCTTACTGACTATGTTTTGAACCATTCCTGTGACACCAGTTATAGATTCCGATTCTTCACTTCATCTTTACTGTATCCCTCTGACCTTCTTATTGACGATGAAACACAGAAATTTCCTCGGAATCAAATTGAAAAGGCACAATGCCGATTTATGTACAAGAAGACTGTCTCTTCTAACTGTCTATGTTTTGAACCATTCCAGTGACACTAGTTATAGGTTCCGATGCTTCTTTCCAGGTTTACTGTATCCCTTGGACCTTCTTATTGACGATGAAACACTGATATTGTATCGGAATTACATAGAAAAGGCACAATGCCGACTTAAGTACAAGAAGACTGACTCTTCTTACTGACTATGTTTTGAACCATTCCTGTGACATTAGTTATAGATTCCGATGCTTCACTTCAAGTCCTTCTGTATCCCTTGGACCTTCTTATTGACGATGAAACACTGAAATTGCATCGGAATTAAATAGAAAAGGCACAATGCCAAGTACAAGAAGACTGACTCTTCTTAGTTACTATGTTTTGAACCATTCCTGTGTCACATGTTATGGATTCCGATGCTTCACTTCAGGTTTACTGTATCCCTTGGACCTTCTTATTGCCGATGAAACACAGAAATTGCATCCGAATTAAATAGAAAAGGCACAATGCCGACATGAGTATAAGAAGACTGACTCTTCTCACTGACTATGATTTGAACCATTTCTCTGACACTAGTTATAGATTCCGATGCTTCACTTCAGGATTACTGTATACCTTCGACCTTCTTATTGACGATAAAGCGCAGAAATTGCATCGGAATTAAATACATAAGGCACAATGCCGACTTAAGGACAAGATGACTGACACTTCTTACTGACTATGACTGTTTCCATTCCTATGACACTAGTTATAGTTTCCGATGCTTCACTTTAGGTTTACTGTATCCCTCTTACCTTCTTATTGACGATGAAACACAGAAATTGCTTCGGAATTACATATAAATGGCACAATGCCGACTTGAGTACAAGAAGACTGACTTTTCTTACTGTCTATGTTTTGAACCATTCCTGTGACAATAGTTATAGATTACGATGCTTGACTTCAGGTTTACTGTATCCCTTGGACCTTCGTATTGAGGATCATACACAGAATATGCATCGGAATTTAATACAAAAGGCACAATGCCGACTCAAGTACAAGAAGACAGACTCTTCTTACTATCTATGCTTTGAACCATTCCTGAGACACTAGTTATAGATTCCGATGCTTCACTTCAGGTTTACTGTATCCCTCTGACCTACTTATTGACGATGAAACACTGAATTTGCATTGGAATTAAATATAAAATGCATAATGCCGACTTAAGTACAAGAAGACTGACTCTTCTTCGTGACTATGTCTTGAACCATTTCTGTGACACTAGTTATAGATTCCGATGCATCACTTCAGGGTTACTGTATCCCTCTGACCTTCTTATTGACGATGTAACACAGAAATTGATCGGAATTAAATATAAAAGGCACAATGCCGACTTATGTACAAGAAGACTGACTCTTGTTACTGTCTATGCTTTGAACTATTCCTGTAACACTAGTTATAGATTCCGATGCTTCACTTCAGGTTTACTGTTTCCCTTCGACCTTCTTATAGACGATGAAACACAGAAATTGCATCGGAATTAAATACAAAATGCACAATGCCGACTTAAGTACAAGAAGACTGACTCTTCCTACTGTCTATGTTTGAACCATTCCATTGACGCTAGTTATAGATTCCGATGCTTCACTTCAGGTTTACTGTATCCCTTGGACCTTCTTATTGACGATGAAACACAGAAATTGCATCGGAATTAAATACAAAAGGCACAATGCCGACAAAAGTACAAGATGGTGACTCTTCTTACCGTCTATGCTTCGAACCATTCCTCTGACACTAGTTATGGATTCCGATGTTTCACTCCAGGTTTACTGTATCCCTTGGACCTTCTTACTAACGATGAAACACAGAATTTGCATCGGAATTAAATACAAGAGGCACAATGCCGACTTCAGGACAAGAAGACTGACTCTTCTTACTGACTATGTTTTGAACCATTCCTGTGACACTAGTTATAGATTCCGATGCTTCACTTCAGGTTTACTGTATCCCTTGGAACTTCGTATTGACGATGAAACACAGAAATTGCATCGGAATTAAATACAAAAGGCACACTGCCGACTTCAGTAACAGGAGACTGACTCTTCCTACTGACTATGATTTGTACTATTCCTGTGACACTAGTTATAGATTCCGATGCTTTACTTCAGGTTTACTGTATCCCTTGGACCTTCTTATTGACGATGAAACACAGAAATTGCATCGGAATTAAATCGAAAAGGCACAATGCCGACTTAAGTACAAGAAGACTGTATCTTCTTACTGTCTATGTTTTGAACCATTCCTGTGACACTAGTTATAGATTCCGATGCTTCACTCCAGGTTTACTGTATCCCTTGGACCTTCTTATTGAAGATGAAAAACAGAAATTGCATCGGAATTAAGTACAAAATGCGCAATGCCGACTTATGGACAAGAATACTATCTCTTCCTACTGACTATGTTTTGAACCATTCCTATGACACTAGTTATTGATTCCGACGCTTCACTTCAGGTTTACTGTAACCCTCTGACCTTCTTATTGACGATGATACACAGAAATTGCACCGGAATTAAATACAAAATTCACAATGCCGACATAAGTACAAGAAGACTGACTCTTCTTACTGACTATGTTTTGAACCATTCCTGTGACACTAGTTATAGATTCCGATTCTTCACTTCATGTTTACTGTATCCCTCTGACCTTCTTATGGACGATGAAACACAGAAATTGCCTCGGAATTAAATCGAAAAGGCACAATGCCGATTTAAGTACAAGAAGACTGTCTCTTCTAACTGTCTATGTTTTGAACCATTCCAGTGACAATAGTTATAGATTCCGATGCTTCACTCCAGGTTTACTGTATCCCTTGGACCTTCTTATTGACGATAAAACACTGATATTTCATCGGAATTAAATAGAAAAGGCACAATGCCGACCTAAGTACAAGAAGACTGACTCTTCTCACTGACTATGTTTTGAACCATTCCTGTGACACTAGTTATAGATTCCGATGCTTCACTTCAGGTTTACTCAATTCCTTGGACCTTCTTATTAACGATGAATCACAGAAATTGCATCGGAATCAAATACAAAATTCACAATGCCGACTTAAGTACAAGAAGACTGACTCTACTTACTGACTATGTTTTGAACCATTCCTGTGACATTAGTTATAGATTCCGATGCTTCACTTCAAGTCTTTCTGTATCCCTTGGACCTTCTTATTGACGATGCAACACTGAAATTGTATCGGAATTAAATAGAAAAGGCACAATGCCAAGTACAAGAAGAAAGACTCTTCTTAGTGACTATGTTTTGAACCATTCCAGTGACACTAGTTATTGATTCCGATGCTTCACTTCAGGTTTACTGTATCCCTCTGACCTACTTATTGACGATGAAACACAGAAATTGAACCGGAATTAAATACAAAAGGCACAATGAAGACTAAAGTTCATAAAGACCGACTCTTCTTACTGACTATATTTTGAACCATTCCTGTGACACATTTTGTGGATTCCGATGCTTCACTTCAGATTTGCGGTATCCCTTGGACGTTCTTATTGACGATGAAACACAGAAATTGCATCTGTTTTAAATAGAAAAGGCACAATGCCGACTTAAGTACATGAAGACTGTATCTTCTTACTGTCTATATTTTGAACCACTCCTGTGACACTAGTTATAGATTCCGATGCTTCACTCCAGGTTTACTGTATCCCTTGGACCTTCTTATTGACGATGAAACACAGAAATTGCTTCGGAATCAAATATAAAAGGCACAATGCCGACTTAAGGACAAGAAGACTATCTCTTCCTACTGACTATGTTTTGAATCATTCCTGTGACACTAGTTATTGATTCCGATGCTTCACTTCAGGTTTACTGTAACCCACTGACCTTCTTATTGACGATGAAACACAGAAATTGCACCGGAATTAAATAAAAATTCACAATGACGACTTAAGTACAAGAAGACTGACTCTTCTTACTGACAATGTTTTGAACCATTCCTGTGACACTAGTTATAGATTCCGATGCTTCACTTCAGGTTTACTGTATCCCTCTAACCTAATTGACGATGTAACACAAAAATTGCATCGGAATTAAATACAACAGGCACAATACCGACTTAAGTTAAAGAAGACTGACTCTTCCTACTGTCTATGGTTGAACCATTCCATTGACACTAGTTATAGATTCCGATGCTTCACTTCAGGTTTACTGTAACCCTCTGACCTTCTTATTGACGATGATACACAGAAATTGCACCGGAATTAAATACAAAATTCACAATGCCGACTTAAGTACAAGAAGACTGACTCTTCTTACTGACTATGTTTTGAACCATTCCTGTGACACTAGTTATAGATTCCGATTCTTCACTTCATGTTTACTGTATCCCTCTGACCTTCTTATTGACGATGAAACACAGAAATTGCCTCGGAATTAAATCGAAAAGGCACAATGCCGATTTAAGTGCAAGAAGACTGTCTCTTCTAACTGTCTATGCTTTGAACCATTCCAGTGACAATAGTTATGGATTCCGATGCTTCAATCCAGGTTTACTGTATCCCTTGGACCTTCTTATTGACGATGAAACACTGATATTGCATCGGAATTAAATAGAAAAGGCACAATGCCGACTTAAGTACAAGAAGACTGACTCTTCTCACTGACAATGTTTTGAACCATTCATGTGACACTAGTTATAGATTCCGATGCTTCACTTCAGGTTAACTGTATCCCTCTAACCTAATTGACGATGTAACACAAAAATTGCATCGATAATTAAATACAAAAGGCACAATAACGACTTAAGTTAAAGAAGACTGACAATTCCTACTGTCTATGGTTGAACCATTCCATTGACACTAGTTATAGATTCCGATGCTTCACTTCAGGTTTACTGTAACCCTCTGACCTTCTTATTGACGATGATAGACAGAAATTGCACCGGAATTAAGTACAAAATTCATAATGCCGACTTAAGTACAAGAAGACTGACTCTTCTTACTGACTATGTTTTGAACCATTCCTGTGACACTAGTTATAGATTCCGATTCTTCACTTCATGTTTACTGTATCCCTCTGACCTTCTTATTGACGATGAAACACAGAAATTGCATCGGAATTAAATAGAAAAGACACAATGCCGACTTAAGTACAAGAAGACTGTATCTTTTACTGTCTATGTTTTGAACCATTCCTGTGACACTAGTTATAGATTCCGATGCTTCACTCCAGGTTTACTGTATCCCTTGGACCTTCTTATTGACGATGAAACACCGAAATTGCACCGGAATTGAATAGAAAAGTCACAATGCCGACATAGGTACAAGAAGACTGACACTTGTTACTGACTATGTTTTGAACCATTCCTGTGACACTGGTTATAGATTCCGATGCTGCACTTCAGGTTTACTGTATCTCTCTTACCTTATTGACGATGAAACACAGAAATTGCATCGGAATTAAATACAAAAGGCACAATGCCGACTTAAGTACAAGAAGACTGACTCTTCTTACTGTCGTAGTTTTGAACCATTCCTGTGACACTAGTTATAGATTCCGATGCTTCACTCCAGGTTTACTGTATCCCTTGGACCTTCTTATTGACGATGAAAAACAGAAATTGCATCGGAAATAAATACTAAAGGTGCAATGCCGACTTAAGGACAAGAAGGCTATCTCTTCCTACTGACTATGTTTTGAACCATTCCTATGACACTAGTTATTGATTCCGACGCTTCACTTCAGGTTTACTGTAACCCTCTGACCTTCTTATTGACGATGATACACAGAAATTGCACCGGAATTAAATACAAAATTCACAATGACGACTTAAGTACAAGAAGACTGACTTTTCTTACTGACTATGTTTCGAACCATTCCTGTGACACTAGTTATAGATTCCGATTCTTCACTTCATGTCTACTGTATCCCTCTGACCTTCTTATTGACGATGAAGCATAGAAATTGCCTCGGAATTAAATCGAAAAGGCACAATGCCGATTTAAGTACAAGAAGACTGTCTCTTCTAACTGTCTATGTTTTGAACCATTCCAGTGACAATAGTTATAGATTCCGATGCTTTACTCCAGGTTTACTGTATCCCTTGGACCTTCTTATTGACGATGAAACACTGATATTGCATCGGAATTAAATAGAAAAGGCACAATGCCGACTTAAGTACAAGAAGACTGACTCTTCTCACTGACTATGTTTTGAACAATTCCTGTGACACTAGTTATAGATTCCGATGCTTCACTTCAGGTTTACTCAGTTCCTTGGACCTTCTTATTGACGATGAAACACAGAAATTGCATCGGAATCAAATACAAAATTCACAATGGCGACTTAAGTACAAGAAGACTGACTCTACTTACTGACTATGTTTTGAACCATTCCTGTGACATTAGTTATAGATTCCGATGCTTCACTTCAAGTCTTTCTGTATCCCTTGGACCTGCTTATTGACGATGAAACACTGAAATTGCATCGGAATTAAATAGAAAAGGCACAATGCCAAGTACAAGAAGACTGACTCTTCTTAGTGACTATGTTTTGAAGCATTCCTGTGACACTAGTTATTGATTCCGATGCTTCACTTCAGGTTTACTGTATCCCTCTGACCTACTTTTTGACGATGAAACACAGTAATTGCACCGGAATTAAATACAAAAGGCACAATGTAGACTAAAGTTCATAAAGACCGACTCTTCTTACTCACTATGTTTTGAACCATTCCTGTGACACATGTTATGGATTCCGATGCTTCACTTCAGGTTTACGGTATCCCTTGGACCTTCTTATTGACGATGAAAAACAGAAATTGCATCGGAATTAAATACAAAAGGCGCAATGCCGACTGAAGGACTAGAAGACTATCTCATCCTACTGACTATGTTTTGAACCATTCCTATGACACTAGTTATTGATTCCGATGCTTCACTTCAGGTTTACTGTAACCCTCTGACCTTCTTATTGACGATGAAACAATGAAATTGCACCGGAATTAAATACAAAATTCACAATGCCGACTTAAGTACAAGAAGACTGACTCTTCCTACTGTCTATGATTTGAACCATTCCTGTGACACTAGTTATAGATTCCGATGTTTCAGTTCAGGTTTACTGTATCCCTTGGACCTTCTTATTGACGATGAAACACAGAAATTGAATCGGAATTAAATAGAAAAGCACAATGACGACTTAAGTACTAGAATACTGTATCTTCTTACTGTCTATGTTTGAACCATTCCTGTGACACTAGTTATAGATTCCAAAGCTTCACTCAAGGTTTACTGTATCCCTTGGACCTTCTTATTGACGATGGAAAACAGAAATTGCATCGGAATTAAATACAAAAGGCGCAATGCCGACTTAAGGACAAGAAGACTATCTCTTCCTACTGACTATGTTTTGAACCATTCCTATGACACTAGTTATTGATTCCGATGCTTCACTTCAGGTTTACTGTAACCCTCTGACCTTCTTATTCACGATGAAGCACAGAAATTGCACCGGAATTAAATACAAAATTCACAATGCCGACATAGGTACAAGAAGACTGACTCTTGTTACTGACTACGTTTTGAACCATTCCTGTGACACTAGTTATAGATTCCGATGCTTCACTTCAGGTTTACTGTATCTCTCTGACCTTATTGACGATGAAACACAGAAATTGCATCGGAATTTAATTCAAAGGGCACAATACCGACTTCAGTACAAGAAGACAGACTCTTCTTACTGACTATGTTTTGAACCATTCCTGTGACACTAGTTATAGATTCCGATTCTTCACTTCATGTTTACTGTATCCCTCTGACCTTCTTATTGACGATGAAACACAGAAATTGCCTCGGAATTAAATCGAAAAGGCACAATGCCGATTTAAGTACAATAAGACTGTCTCTTCTAACTGTCTATGTTTTGTACCATTCCAGTGACACTAGTTATAGATTCCGATGCTTCACTCCAGGTTTACTGTACTCCTTGGTCCTTCTTATTGACGATGGAACACTGATATTGCATCGGAATTAAATAGAAAAGGTACAATGCCGACTTAAGTACAAGAAGACTGACCTTTCTCACTGACTATGTTTTGAACCATTCCTGTGACACTAGTTATAGATTCCGATGCTTCACTCCAGGTTTACTGTATCCCTTGGACCTTCTTATTGACGATGAAACACTGATATTGCATCGGAATTAAATAGAAAAGGCACAATGCCGACTTAAGTACAAGAAGACTGACTCTTCTCACTGACTATGTTTTGAACAATTCCTGTGACACTAGTTATAGATTCCGATGCTTCACTTCAGGTTTACTCAATTCCTTGGACCTTCTTATTGAAGATGAAACACAGAAATTGCATCGGAATCAAATAAAAAATTCACAATGCCGACTTAAGTACAAGAAGACTGACTCTACTTACTGACTATGTTTTGAACCATTCCTGTGACATTAGTTATAGATTCCGATGCTTCACTTCAAGTCTTTCTGTATCCCTTGGACGTTCTTATTGACGATGAAACACTGAAATTGCATCGGAATTAAATAGAAAAGGCACAATGCCAAGTACAAGAAGACTGACTCTTCTTAGTGACTATGTTTTGAACCATTCCTGTGACACTAGTTATTGATTCCGATGCTTCACTTCAGGTTTACTGTATCCCTCTGACCTACTTATTGACGATGAAACACAGTAATTGCACCGGAATTAAATACAAAAGGCACAATGAAGACTAAAGTTCATAAAGACCGACTCTTCTTACTGACTATAATTTGAACCATTCCTGTGACACATGTTATGGATTCCGATGCTTCACTTCAGGTTTACGGTATCCCTTGGTCCTTCTTATTGACGATGAAACACAGAAATTGCATCGGTTTTAAATAGAAAAGGCACAATGCCGACTTCAGTACAAGAAGACTGTATCTTCTTACTGTCTATATTTTGAACCACTCCTGTGACACTACTTGTAGATTCCGATGCTTCACTCCAGGTTTACTGTATCCCTTGGACCTTCTTATTGACGATGAAACACAGAAATTGTATCGGAATCAAATATAAAAGGCTCAATGCCGACTTAAGGACAAGACGACTATCTCTTCCTACTGGCTATGTTTTGAATCATTCCTGTGACACTAGTTATTGATTCCGATGCTTCACTTCAGGTTTACTGTAACCTTCTGACCTTCTTATTGACGATGAAACACAGAAATTGCACCGGAATTAAATAAAAAATTCACAATGACGACTTAAGTACAAGAAGACTGACTCTTCTTACTGACTATGTTTTGAACCATTCCTGTGACACTAGTTATAGATTCCGATGCTTCACTTCAGGTTTACTCTATCCCTCTAACCTAATTGACGATGTAACACAAAAATTGCATCGGAATTAAATACAAAAGGCACAATACCGACTTAAGTTAAAGAACACTGACTCTTCCTACTGTCTATGGTTGAACCATTCCATTGACACTAGTTATAGATTCCGATGCTTCACTTCAGGTTAACTGTATCCCTCTGACCTTCTTATTGACGATGAAGCACAGGAATTGCATCGGAATTAAATACAAAATGCACAATGCCGACTTAAGTGCAAGAAGACTGACCCTTCTTACTGTCTATGTTTTGAACCATTCCTGTGACACTAGTTATAGATTTCGATGCTTCACACCAGGTTTACAGTATCCCTTGGACCTTCTTATTGACGATGAAACACCGAAATTGCAACGGAATTGAATAGAAAAGTCACAATGCCGACATAGGTACAAGAAGACTGACTCTTGTTACTGACTATGTTTTGAACCATTCCTGTGACACTGGTTATAGAATCCGATGCTTCACCTCAGGTTTACTGTATCCCTTGGACCTTCTTATAGACGATGAGACACAGAAATTGCATCGAAATTAAATACAAAAGGCACAAAGCCGACTTAAGTCATGAAGACTGACTCTTCTTACTGACTATGTTTTGAACCATTCCTGTGACACTAGTTATAGATTCCGATGCTTCACTTCAGGTTTACTGTATCCCTTGGACCTTGTTATTGACGATGAAACACAGATAGTGCATCGGAATTAAATACAAAAGGCACAATGCCGACTTAAGCACAAGAAGACTGACACTTCTTACTGACTATGTTTTGAACCATTCCTGGGACACTAGTTATAGATTCCGATTCTTCACTTTAAGTTTACTGTATCCCTCTGACATTGTTATTGACGATGAAACACAGAAATTAAATCGCAATTAAATAGAAAAGGCACAATGCCGACTTAAGTACAAGAAGACTGACTTTTCTTACTGACTATGTTTTAAACCATTCCTGTGACACTAGTTACAGATTACGATGCTTCAGTCCAGGTTTACTGTATCCCTTGGACCTTCTTATTGACGATGAAAAACAGAAATTGCATCGGAATTAAATACAAAAGGCGCAATGCCGACTTAAGGACAAGAAGACTATCTCTTCCTACTGACTATGTTTTGAACCATTCCTATGACACTAGTTATTGATTCCGATGCTTCACTTCAGGTTTACTGTAACCCTCTGACCTTCTTATTGACGATGAAACACAGAAATTGCACCGGAATTAAATACAAAATTCACAATGCCGACTTAAGTACAGGAAGACTGACTCTTCTTACTGACTATGCTTTGAACCATTCCTGTGACACTAGTTATAGATTCCGATGCTGCACTTCAGGTGTACTGTATCTCTCTGACCTTATTGACGATGAAACACAGAAATTGCATCGGAATTAAATACAAAAGGCACAATGCCGACTTAAGTACAAGAAGACTGACTCTTCCTACTGTCTATGATTTGAACCATTCCTGTGACACTAGTTATAGATTCCGATGCTTCACTTCAGGTTTACTGTATCCCTTGGACCTTCTTATTGACGATGAAACACAGAAATTGCATCGGAATTAAATAGAAAAGGCACAATGCCGACTTAAGTACTAGAAGACTGTATCTTCTTACTGTCTATGTTTGAACCATTCCTGTGACACTAGTTATAGATTCCGAAGCTTCACTCCAGGTTTACTGTATCCTTTGGACCTTCTTATTGACGATGAAAAACAGAAATTGCATCGGAGTTAAATACAAAAGGCGCAATGCCGACTTAAGGACAAGAAGTCCATCTCTTCCTACTGACTATGTTTTGAACCATTCCTATGACACTAGTTATTGATTCCGATGCTTCACTTCAGGTTTACTGTAACCCTCTGACCTTCTTATTGACGATGAAACACAGAAATTGCACCGGAATTAAATACAAAATTCACAATGCCGACTTACGTACAAGAAGACTGACTCTTCTTACAGACTATGTTTTGAACCATTCCTGTGACACTAGTTATAGATTCCGATGCTTCACTTCAGGTTTACTGTATCTCTCTGACCTTATTGACGATGAAACACAGAAATTGCATCGGAATTTAATTCAAAAGGCACAATACCGACTTCAGTACAAGAAGACAGACTCTTCTTACTGACTATGTTTTGAACCACTCCTGTGACACTAGTTATAGATTCCGATGCTTCACTCCAGGTTTACTGTATTCCTTGGTCCTTCTTATTGACGATGGAACACTGATATTGCATCGGAATTAAATAGAAAAGGTACAATGCCGACTTAAGTACAAGAAGACTGACTCTTCTCACTGACTATGTTTTGAACCATTCCTGTGACACTAGTTATAGATTCCGATGCTTCACTCCAGGTTTACTGTATCCCTTGGACCTTCTTATTGACGATGAAACACTGATATTGCATCGGAATTAAATAGAAAAGGCACAATGCCGACTTAAGTACAAGAAGACTGACTCTTCTCACTGACTATGTTTTGAACAATTCCTGTGACACTAGTTATAGATTCCGATGCTTCACTTCAGGTTTACTCAATTCCTTGGACCTTCTTATTGACGATGAAACACAGAAATTGCATCGGAATCAAATACAAAATTCACAATGCCGACTTAAGTACAAGAAGACTGACTCTACTAACTGACTATGTTTTGAACCATTCCTGTGACATTAGTTATAGATTCCGATGCTTCACTTCAAGTCTTTCTGTATCCCTTGGACGTTCTTATTGACGATGAAACACTGAAATTGCATCGGAATTAAATAGAAAAGGCACAATGCCAAGTACAAGAAGACTGACTCTTCTTAGTGACTATGTTTTGAACCATTCCTGTGACACTAGTTATTGATTCCGATGCTTCACTTCAGGTTTACTGTATCGCTCTGACCTACTTATTGACGATGAAACACAGTAATTGCACCGGAATTAAATACAAAAGGCACAATGAAGACTAAAGTTCATAAAGACCGACTCTTCTTACTGACTATGTTTTGAACCATTCCTGTGACACATGTTATGGATTCCGATGCTTCACTTCAGGTTTACGGTATCCCTTGGACCTTCTTATTGACGATGAAACACAGAAATTGCATCGGTTTTAAATAGAAAAGGCACAATGCCGACTCAAGTACAAGAAGACTGTATCTTCTTACTGTCTATATTTTGAACCACTCCTGTGACACTAGTTATAGATTCCGATGCTTCACTCCAGGTTTACTGTATCCCTTGGACCTTCTTATTGACGATGAAACACAGAAATTGCACCGGAATTAAATAAAAAATTCACAATGACGACTTAAGTACAAGAAGACTGACTCTTCTTACTGACTATGTTTTGAACCATTCCTGTGACACTAGTTATAGATTCAGATGCTTCACTTCAGGTTTACTCTATCCCTCTAACCTAATTGACGATGTAACACAAAAATTGCATCGGAATTAAATACAAAAGGCACAATACCGACTTAAGTTAAAGAAGACTGACTCTTCCTACTGTCTATGGTTGAACCATTCCATTGACACTAGTTATAGATTCCGATGCTTCACTTCAGGTTTACTGTATCCCTCTGACCTTCTTATTGACGATGAAGCACAGAAATTGCATCGGAATTAAATACAAAATGCACAATGCCGACTTAAGTGCAAGAAGACTGACACTTCTTACTGACTATGTTTTGAACCATTCCTGTGACACTAGTTATAGATTTCGATGCTTCACACCAGGTTTACAGTATCCCTTGGACCTTCTTATTGACGATGAAACACCGAAATTGCACCGGAATTGAATAGAAAAGTCACAATGCCGACATAGGTACAAGAAGACTGACTCTTGTTACTGACTATGTTTTGAACCATTCCTGTGACACTGGTTATAGATTCCGATGCTTCACTTCAGGTTTACTGTATCCCTTGGACCTTCTTATAGACGATGACACACAGAAATTGCATCGAAATTAAATACAAAAGGCACAAAGCCGACTTAAGTCATGAAGACTGACTCTTCTTACTGACTATGTTTTGAACCATTCCTGTGACACTAGTTATAGATTCCGATGCTTCACTTCAGGTTTACTGTATCCCTTGGACCTTCTTATTGACGATGAAACACAGATAGTGCATCGGAATTAAATACAAAAGGCACAATGCCGACTTAAGCACAAGAAGACTGACACTTCTTACTGACTATGATTTGCACCATTCCTGGGACACTAGTTATAGATTCCGATTCTTCACTTTAAGTTTACTGTATCCCTCTGACATTGTTATTGACGATGAAACACAGAAATTAAATCGCAATTAAATAGAAAAGGCACAATGCCGACTTAAGTACAAGAAGACTGACTTTTCTTACTGACTATGTTTTGAACCATTCCTGTGACACTAGTTACAGATTACGATGCTTCAGTCCAGGTTTACTGTATCCCTTGGACCTTCTTATTGACGATGAAAAACAGAAATTGCATCGGAATTAAATACAAAAGGCGCAATGCCGACTTAAGGACAAGAAGACTATCTCTTCCTACTGACTATGTTTTGAACCATTCCTATGACACTAGTTATTGATTCCGATGCTTCACTTCAGGTCTACTGTAACCCTCTGACCTTCTTATTCACGATGAAGCACAGAAATTGCACCGGAATTAAATACAAAATTCACAATGCCGACTTAAGTACAAGAAGACTGACTCTTCTTACTGACTACGTTTTGAACCATTCCTGTGACACTAGTTATAGATTCCGATGCTTCACTTCAGGTTTACTGTATCTCTCTGACCTTATTGACGATGAAACACAGAAATTGCATCGGAATTTAATTCAAAAGGCACAATACCGACTTCAGTACAAGAAGACAGACTCTTCTTACTGACTATGTTTTGAACCATTCCCGTGACACTAGTTATAGATTCCAATTCTCACTTCAGGTTTACTGTATCCCTCTGACCTTCTTATTGACGATGAAACACAGAAATTGCCTCGGAATTAAATCGAAAAGGCACAATGCCGATTTAAGTACAATAAGACTGTCTCTTCTAACTGTCTATGCTTTGTACCATTCCAGTGACACTAGTTATAGATTCCGATGCTTCACTCCAGGTTTACTGTATTCCTTGGTCCTTCTTATTGACGATGGAACACTGATATTGCATCGGAATTAAATAGAAAAGGTACAATGCCGACTTAAGTACAAGAAGACTGACTCTTCTCACTGACTATGTTTTGAACCATTCCTGTGACACTAGTTATAGATTCCGATGCTTCACTCCAGGTTTACTCAATTCCTTGGACCTTCTTATTGACGATGAAACACAGAAATTGCATCGGAATTAAATACAAAATTCACAATGCCAACTTAAGTACAAGAAGACTGACTCTTCTTACTGACTATGTTTTGAACCATTCCTGTGACATTAGTTATAGATTCCGATGCTTCACTTCAAGTCTTTCTGTATCCCTTTTACCTTCTTATTGACGATGAAACACTGAAATTTCATCGGAATTAAATAGAAAAGGCACAATGCCAAGTACAAGAAGACTGACTCTTCTTAGTGACTATGATTTGAACCATTCCTGTGACACTAGTTATTGATTCCGATGCTTCACTTCAGGTTTACTGTATCCCTCTGACCTACTTATTGACGATGAAACACAGAAATTGCACCGGAAATAAATACTAAAGGCACAATGCAGACTAAAGTTCACAAAGACCGACTCTTCTTACTGACAATGTTTTGAACCATTCCTGTGACACATGTTATGGATTCCGATGCTTCACTTCAGGTTTACTGTATCCCTTGCACCTTCTTATTGACGATGAAACACAGAAATTGCATCGGCTTTAAATAGAAAAGGCACAATGCCGACTTAAGTACAAGAAGGCTGTATCTTCTTACTGTCTATATTTTGAACCACTCCTGTGACACTAGTTATAGATTCCGATGCTTCACTCCTGGTTTACTGTATCCCTTGGACCTATTTATTGACGATGAAACACAGAAATTGCATCGGAATTAAATACAAAAGGCACAATGCCGACTTAAGTACAAGAAGACTGACTCTTCCTACTGTCTATGATTTGAACCATTCCTGTGACACTAGTTATAGATTCCGATGCTTCACTTCAGGTTTACTGTATCACTTGGACCTTCTTATTGATGATGAAACACAGAAATTGCATCGGAATTAAATAGAAAAGGCACAATGCCGACTTAAGTACTAGAAGACTGTATCTTCTTACTGTCTATGTTTGAACCATTCCTGTGACACTTGTTATAGATTCCGAAGCTTCACTCCAGGTTTACTGTATCCCTTGGACCTTCTTATTGACGATGAAAAACAGAAATTGCATCGGAGTTAAATACAAAAGGCGCAATGCCGACTTAAGGACAAGAAGACTATCTCTTCCTACTGACTATGTTTTGAACCATTCCTATGACACTAGTTATTGATTCCGATGCTTCACTTCAGGTTTACTGTAACCCTCTGACCTTCTTATTGACGATGAAACACAGAAATTGCACCGGAATTAAATACAAAATTCACAATGCCGACTTAACTACAAGAAGACTGACTCTTCTTACTGACTATGTTTTGAACCATTCCTGTGACACTAGTTATAGATTCCGATGCTTCACTTCAGGTTTACTGTATCTCTCTGACCTTATTGACGATGAAACACAGAAATTGCATCGGAATTTAATTCAAAAGGCACAATACCGACTTCAGTACAAGAAGACTGACTCTTCTTACTGACTATGTTTTGAACCATTCCTGTGACACTAGTTATAGATTCCGATGCTTCACTTCACGTTTACTGTATCTCTCTGACCTTATTGACGATGAAACACAGAAATTGCATCGGAATTTAATTCAAAAGGCACAATACCGACTTCAGTACAAGAAGACAGACTCTTCTTACTGACTATGTTTTGAACCATTCCTGTGACACTAGTTATAGATTCCGATTCTTCACTTCATGTTTACTGTATCCCTCTGACCTTCTTGTTGACGATGAAACACAGAAATTGCCTCGGAATTAAATCGAAAAGGCACAATGCCGATTTAAGTACAATAAGACTGTCTCTTCTAACTGTCTATGTTTTGTACCATTCCAGTGACACTAGTTATAGATTCCGATGCTTCACTCCAGGTTTACTGTATTCTTTGGTCCTTCTTATTGACGATGGAACACTGATATTGCATCGGAATTAAATAGAAAAGGTACAATGCCGACTTAAGTACAAGAAGACTGACTCTTCTCACTGACTATGTTTTGAACCATTCCTGTGACACTAGTTATAGATTCCGAAGCTTCACTTCCGGTTTACTCAATTCCTTGGACCTTCTTATTGACGATGAAACACAGAAATTGCATCGGAATTAAATACAAAATTCACAATGCCGACTTAAGTACAAGAAGACTGACTCTTCTTACTGACTATGTTTTGAACCATACCTGTGACATTAGTTATAGATTCCGATGCTTCACTTCAAGTCTTTCTGTATCCCTTTTACCTTCTTATTGACGATGAAACACTGAAATTTCATCGGACTTAAATAGAAAAGGCACAATGCCAAGTACAAGAAGACTGACTCTTCTTAGTGACTATGATTTGAACCATTCCTGTGACACTAGTTATTGATTCCGATGCTTCACTTCAGGTTTACTGTATCCCTCTGACCTACTTATTGTCGATGAAACACAGAAATTGCACCGGAAATAAATACTAAAGGCACAATGCAGACTAAAGTTCATAAAGACCGACTCCTCTTACTGACAATGTTTTGAACCATTCCTGTGACACATGTTATGGATTCCGATGCTTCACTTCAGGTTTACTGTATCCTTTGCACCTTCTTATTGACGGTGAAACACAGAAATTGCATCGGCTTTAAATAGAAAAGGCACAATGCCGACTTAAGTACTAGAAGGCTGTATCTTCTTACTGTCTATATTTTGAACCACTCCTGTGACACTAGTTATAGAATCCGATGCTTCACTCCTGGTTTACTGTATCCCTTGGACCTTCTTATTGACGATGAAACACAGAAATTGCATCGGAATCAAATATAAAAGGCACAATGCCGACTTAAGTACAAGAATACTATCTCTTCCTACTGACTATGTTTTGAATCATTCCTGTGACACTAGTTATTGATTCCGATGCTTCACTTCAGGTTTACTGTAACCCTCTGACCTTCTTATTGACGACGAAACACAGAAATTGCACCGGAATTAAATAAAAAATTCACAATGACGACTTAAGTACAAGAATACTGACTCTTCTTACTGAATATGTTTTGAACCATTCCTGTGACACTAGTTACAGATTCCGATTCTTCACTTCAGGTTTACTGTATCCCTCTGACCTAATTGACGATATAACACAAAAATTGCATCGGAATTAAATACAAAAGGCACAATACCGACTTAAGTTAAAGAAGACTGACTCTTCCTACTGTCTATGGTTGAACCATTCCATTGACACTAGTTATAGATTTCGATGCTTCACACCAGGTTTACAGTATCCCTTGGACCTCTTTATTGACGATGAAACACCGAAATTGCACCGGAATTAAATAGAAAAGGCACAATGGCGACATAGGTACAAGAAGACTGACTCTTGTTACTGACTATGCTTTGAACCATTCCTGTGACACTAGTTATAGATTCAGATGCTTCCCTTCAGGTTTACTGTATCCCTTGGACCTTCTTATTGACGATGAGACACAGAAATTGCATCGGAATTAAATACAAAAGGCACAAAGCCGACTTAAGTCATGAAGACTGACTCTTCTTACTGACTATGTTTTGAACCATTCCTGTGACACTAGTTATAGATTCCGATGCTTCACTTCAGGTTTTACTGTATCCCTTGGACCTTCTTATTGACGATGAGACACAGAAATTGAATCGGAATTAAATACAAAAGGCACAATGCCGACTTAAGTCATGAAGACTGACTCTTCTTACTGACTATGTTTTGAACCATTCCTGTGACACTAGTTATAGATTCCGATCCATCACTTCAGGTTTACTGTATCCCTTGGACCTTCTTATTGACGATGAAACACAGAAATTGCATCGGAATTAAATAGAAAAGGCACAATGGCTACTTAAGCACAAGAAGACTGACTCTTCTTAGTGACTATGTTTTGAACCATTCCTGTGACACTAGTTATAGATTCCGATTCTTCACTTTAAGTTTACTGTATCCCTCTGACATTCTTATTGACAATGAAACACAGAAATTAAATCGCAATTAAATAGAAAAGGCACAATGCCGACTTAAGTTCAAGAAGACTGACTTTTCTTACTGACTATGTTTTGAACCATTCCTGTGACACTAGTTACAGATTACGATGCTTCAGTGCAGGTTTACTGTATCCCTCTGACCTACTTATTGACGATGAAACATGGAAATTGCACCGGAATTAAATACAAAAGGCACAATGCAGACTGAAGTACATGAAGACCGACTCTTTTTACTGACTATGTTTTGAACCATTCCTGTGACACTTGTTATAGATTCCAATGCTTCACTTCAGGTTTACTGTATGCTTTGGACCTTCTTATTGACGATGAAACACAGAAATTGCATCGGAATTAAATAGAAAATGCACAATGCCGACTTAAGTACAAGAAGACTGACTCTTCTTACTGTCTATGATTTGAATCATTCCTGTGACACTAATTATAGATTCCGATGCTTCACTTCAGGTTTACTCAATTCCTTGGACCTTCTTATTGACAATGAAACACAGCAATTGCATCGGAATTAAATAAAAAAGGAACAATGCCGACTTAAGTACAAGAAGACTGACTCTTCGTACTGTCTATGATTTGAACCATTCCTGTGACACTAGTTATAGATTCCGATGGTTCACTTCAGGTTTACTGTATCCCTAGGACCGTCTTATTGACGATGAAACACAGAAATTGCATGGGAATTAAATAGAAAACACACAATGCCGACTTAAGTACAATAAGACTGTATCTTCTCACTGTCTATGCTTTGAACCATTCCTGTGACACTAGTTATAGATTCCGATGCTTCACTCCAGGTTTACTGTTTCCCTTGGACCTTCTTATTGACGATGAAAAACAGAAATTGCATCGGAATTAAATTCAAAAGGCACAATGCCGACTTAAGTGCAAGAAGATTATCTCTTCCTACTGACTATGTTTTGAACCATTCCTGTGACACTAGTTATTGATTCCGATGGTTCACTTCAGGTTTGCTGTAACCCTCTGACCTTCTTATTGACAATGGAACACAGAAATTGCACCGGAATTAAATACAAAAGGCACAATACCGACATAAGTACAAGAAAACTGACTCTTCTTACTGTCTATGTTTTGAACCATTCCTGTGACACTACTTATAGATTCCGATGCTTCACTTCACGTTTACTGTATCATTTGGACCTTCTTATTGACGATGAAACACAGAAATTACATCGGAATTAAATACAAAAGGCACAATGCCGACTTACGTACAAAAAGACTGACTCTTCTTACTGACTATGTTTTGAACCATTCCTGTGACACTAGTTATAGATTCCGATGCTTCACACCAGGTTTACAGTATCCCTTGGATCTTCTTAGTGACAATGAAACACCGAAATTGAACCGGAATTAAATAGAAAAGGCACAATGCCGACATAGGTACAAGAAGACTGACTCTTCTTACTGACTATGTTTTGAACCATTCCTGTGTCACTAGTTATAGATTCCGATGCTTCACTCAGGTTTACTGTATCCCTTGGACCTTCTAATTGACGATTAGACACAGAAATTGCATCGGAATTAAATACAAATTTCACGATGCCGACTTAAGTCATGAAGACTCACTCTTCTTACTGACTATGTGTTGAGCCATTCCTGTGACACTAGTTATAGATTCCGATGCTTCACTTCAGGTTTACTGTATCCCTTGGACCTTCTTATTGACGATGAAACACAGAAATTGCATCGGAATTAAATACAAAAGGCACAATGCCGACTTAAGAACAAGAAGACTGACTCTTCTTGCTGACTATGTTTGAATTATTCCCGTGACACTAGTTATAGATTCCGATTCTTCACTTCACGTTTACTGTATCCCTCTCACCCCCTTATTGACGATGAAACACAGAAATTAAATCGGAATTAAATACAAAAGGCACAATGCCGACTTAAGAAATAGAAGACTGACTCTTCTTACTGTCTATGTTTTGAACCATTCCTGTGATACTAGTTATAGATTCCGATGCTTCACTTCAAGTTTACTGTATCCCTTGGACCTTCTCATTGACGATGAAATACAGATATAGCATCGGAATTAAATAGAAAAGGCACAATGGCGACTTAAGAACAAGAAGACTGACTCTTCTCACTGACTATGTTTTGAACCATTCCTGTGACACTAGTTATAGATTCCGAAGCTTCACTTCAGGTTTACTCAATTCCTTGGACCTTCTTATTGACGATGAAACACAGAAATTGCATATGAATTAAATACAAAAGGCACAATGCCGACTTGAGGATAAGATGACTGACTCTTCCTACTGAGTATGATTTGAACCATTCCTGTGACACTAGTTATTGATTCCGATGCTTCACTTCAGGTTTACTGTATCCCTCTGACCTTCTTATTGACGATGAAACACAGAAATTGCACCGGAAATAAATACAAAATTCACAATGCCGACTTAAGTACAAGAAGACTGACCCTTACTACAGACAATGTCTTGAACCATGCCTGTGACTCTAGTTATAGAATCCGATGCTTCACTTTAGGTTTACTGTATCCCTTGGACCCTCTAATTGACGATGAAACACAGATATCGCATCGGAATTAAATAGAAAATGCACAATGCCGACTTAAGTACAAGAAGACTGACTCTTCTTACTGACTATGTTTTGAATCATTCCTGTGACACTAGTTATAGATTCCGATGCTTCACTTCAGGTTTACTCAATTCCTTGGACCTTCTTATTGACAATGAAACACAGAAATTGCATCGGAATTATATAAAGAAGGCACAATGCCGACTTAAGTACAAGAAGACTGACTCTTCGTACTGTCTATGATTTGAACCATTCCTGTGACACTAGTTATAGATTCCGATGCTTCACTTCAGGTTTACTGTATCCCTTGGACCTTCTTATTGACGATGAAACACAGAAATTGCATGGGAATTAAATAGAAAAGACACAATGCCGACTTAAGTACAATAAGACTGTATCTTCTCACTGTCTATGTTTTGAACCATACCTGTGACACTAGTTATAGATTCCGATGCTTCACTCCAGGTTTACTGTATCCCTCGGACCTTCTTATTGACGATGAATCACAGAAATTGCATCGGAATTAAATACAAAATGCACAATGCCGACTTAAGGACAAGAAGACTATCTCTTCCTACTGACTATGTTTTGAACCATTCCTGTGACACTAGTTATTGATTCCGATGCTTCACTTCAGGTTTGCTGTAACCCTCCGACCTTCTTATTGACAATGAAACACAGAAATTGCACCGGAATTAAATACAAAAGGCACAATACCGATATAAATACAAGAAGACTGACTCTTCTTAGTGTCTATCTTTTGAACCATTCCTGTGACACTAGTTATAGATTCCGATGCTTCACAACAGGTTTACTGTATCATTTGGACCTTCTTATTGACGATGAAACACAGAAATTACATCGGAATTAAATACAAAAGGCACAATGCCGACTTACGTACAAAAAGACTGACTCTTCTTACTGACTATGTTTTAACCATTCCTGTGACACTAGTTATAGATTCCGATGCTTCACTTCAGGTTTATTGTATCCCTTGGACCTTCTTATTGATGATGAAACACAGAAACTGCATCGGATTTAAATACAAAAGGCACAATGCCGACTTAAGTACAAGAAGACTGACTCTTCCTAGTGTCTATGTTTGTACCATTCCATTGACAGTAGTTACAGATTCCGATGCTTCACTTCAGGTTTACTGTATCCCTCTGACCTTCTTATTGACGATGAAACACAGAAATTGCATCGGAATTAAATTCAAAAGGCACAATGCCGACTTTAGTGCAAGAAGACTGACTCTTCTCACTGTCTATGTTTTGAACCATTCCTGTGACACTAGTTATAGATTTCGATGCTACACCAGGTTTACAGTATCCCTTGGACCTTCTTATTGACGATGAAACACCGAAATTGCATCGGATTTAAACAGAAAAGGCACAATGCCGACATAGGTACAAGAAGACTGATTCTTCTTACTGACTATGTTTTGAACCATTCCTGTGACACTAGTTATAGATTCCGATGCTTCATTTCAGGTTTACTGTATACCTTGGACCTTCTAATTGACGATTGGACACAGAAATTGCATCGGAATTAAATACAAAATTCACAATGCCGACTTAAGTCATGAAGACTGACTCTTCTTACTGACTATGTGTCGAGCCATTCCTGTGACACTAGTTATAGATTCCGATGCTTCACTTCAGGTTTACTGTATCCCTTCGACCTTCTTATTGACGATGAAACACAGAAATTGCATCGGAATTAAATACAAAAGGCACAATGCCGACTTAAGAACAAGAAGACTGACTCTTCTTACTGACTATGTTTTGAACCATTCCCGTGACAATAGTTATAGATTCCGATACTTCACTTCATGTTTACTGTATCCCTCTGACCTTCTTATTGACGATGAAACACAGAAATTAAATCGGAATTAAATACAAAAGGCACAATGCCGACTTAAGAAATAGAAGACTGACTCTTCTTACTGTCTATGTTTTGAACCATTCCTGTGACACTAGTTATAGATTCCGATGCTTCACTTCAGGTTTACTGTATCCCTTGGACCTTCTTATTGACAATGAAACACAGATATTGCATCGGAATAAATAGAAAAGGCACAATGCCGACTTAAGTACAAGAAGACTGACTCTTCTCACTGACTATATTTTGAACCATTTCTGTGACACTAGTTATAGATTCCGATGCTTCACTTTAGGTTTACTCAATTCCTTGGACCTTCTTATTGACGACGAAACACAGAAATTGCATCGGAATTAAATACAAAAGGCACAATGCCGACTTAAGAATAAGAAGACTGACTCTTCCTACTGAGTATGATTTGAACCATTCCTGTGACACTAGTTATTGATTCCGATGCTTCACTTCACGTTTACTGTATCCCTCTGACCTTCTTATTGACGATGAAACACAGAAATTGCACCCGAATTAAATACAAAATTCACAATGCCGACTTAAGTACAAGAAGACTGACTCTTACTACTGACAATGTCTTGAACCATGCCTGTGACACTAGTAATAGATTCCGATGCTTCACTTCAGGTTTGCTGTATCCCTCTGACCTTATTGACGATGAAAAACAGAAATTGCACCGGAATTAAATACAAAAGGCACAATGCCGACTTAAGGTACAAGAAGACTGACTCTTCTTACTGACTATGTTTGAACCATTCCTGTGACTCTAGTTATAGATTCCGATGCTTCACTTTATGTTTACTACATCCCTCTGACCTTCTTATTGACGATAAAACACAGAAATTGCATCGGAATTAAATAGAAAAGGCACAATGCCGACTAAAGTACAAGAAGACTGACTCTTCTCACTGACTATGTTTTGAACCATTCCTGTGACACTAGTTTTAGATTCCGATGCTTCACTTCAGGTTTGCTGTATCCCTCTGACCTTATTGAGGATGAAACATAGAAATTTCATCGGAATTAAATACAAAAGGCTCAATGCCGACTTAAGGACAAGAATACTGACTCTTCTTACCAACTATTTTTGAACCATTCCTGTGACAGTAGTTATAGTTTCCGATGCCTCACTTCAGGTTTACTCAATCCCCTGGACCTTCTTATTGACGATGAAACACGGTATATGCATCGGAATTAAATACAAAAGCACAATGCCGACTTAAGTACATGAAGACTGACTCTTCCTACTGTCTATGATTTGAACCATTCCTGTGACACTAGTTATAGATTCCGATGCTTCACTTCAGGTTTACTGTATCCCTAGGAACTTCTTATTGACGATGAAAGAGAGGATTTGCATCGGAATTAAATACAAAAGGCACAATGCCGACTTAACTACAAGAAGACTGACTCCTCTTACTGACTATGTTTTGAAATATTCCTGTGACACTAGTTATAGATTCCGATGCTTAACTTCAGGTTTACTGAATCCCTTGGACCTTCTTATTGACGATGAAACACAGAAATTGCATCGGAATTAAATGCAAAAGGCACAATGCCGACTTAAGTACAAGAAGACTGACTCTTTTTACTGTGTATGTTTTGAACCATTCCTGTGACTCTAGTTATAGAATCCGATGCTTCACCTTAGGTTTACTGTATCACGTGGACCTTCTTATTGACCACGAAACACAGAAATTGCGTCGGAATCGAACAGAAAATGCACAATGCCCATTTAAGAACACGAAGACTCTCTCTTCCTACAGTCTATGTTTTGAACCATTCCTCTGACACTAGTTATAGATTCTAATGCTTCACTCCAGGTTTACTGTATCCCTTGGACCTTCTAATTGACGATGAAACACAGAAATTGCATCGGAATTAAATACAAAAATCACAATGCCGACATAAGGACAAGAAGACTATCTCTTCCTACTGACTATGTTTTGAACCATTCCTGTGACACTAGTTACTGATTCCGATGCTTCACTTCAGGTTTGCTGTAACCCTCTGACCTTCTTATTGACAATGAAACACAGAAATTGCACCGGAATTAAATACAAAAGGCACAATACCGACATAAGTACAAGAAGACTGACTCTTCTTACTGTCTATGGTTTGAACCATTCCTGTGACACTAGTTATAGATTCCGATGCTTCACTTCAGGTTTATTGTATCCCTTGGACCTTCTTATTGACGATGAAACACAGAAACTACATCGGATTTAAATACAAAAGGCACAATGCCGACTTAAGTACAAGAAGACTGACTCTTCCTACTGTCAATGTGTGAACCATTCCATTGACACTAGTTATAGATTCCGATGCTTCACTTCAGGTTTACTGTATCCCTCTGACCTTCTTATTGACGATGAAACACAGAAATTGCATCGGAATTAAATTCAAAAGGCACAATGCCGACTTAAGTCCAAGAAGACTGACTCTTCTTACTGTCTATGTTTTGAACCATTCCTGTGACACTAGTTATAGATTCCGATGCTTCACTTCAGGTTTACTGTATCCCTTGGACCTTCTAATTGACGATTAGACACAGAACTTGCATCGGAATTAAATACAAAATTCACAATGCCGACTTAAGTCATGAAGACTGACTCTTCTTACTGACTATGTGTTGAGCCATTCCTGTGACACTAGTTATAGATTCCGATGCTTCACTTCAGGTTTACTGTATCCCTTGTACCTTCTTATTGACGATGAAACACAGAAATTGCATCGGAATTAATTACAAAAGGCACAATGCCGACTTAAGAACAAGAAGACTGACTCTTCTTACTGACTGAGATTTGAACCATTCCCGTGACAATTGTTATAGATTCCGATTCTTCACTTCATGTTTACTGTATCCCTCTGACCTTCTTATTGACGATGAAACACAGAAATTAAATCGGAATTAAATACAAAAGGCACAATGCCCATAAGAAATAGAAGAATGACTCTTCTTACTGTCTATGTTTTGAACCATGCCTGTGACACTAGTTATAGATTCCGATGCTTCACTTCAGGTTTACTGTATCCCTTGGACCTTCGTATTGAAGACGAAACACAGATATTGCATCGGAATTAAATATAAAAGGCACAATGCCGACTTAAGTACAACAAGACTGACTCTTCTCACTGACTATGTTTTGAACCATTCCTGTGACACTAGTTATAGATTCGGATGCCTCACTTCAGGTTTACTCAATTCCTTAGACCTTCTTATTGACGGTGAAACACAGATATTGCATCGGAATTAAATACAAAAGGCACAATGCCGACTTAAGTATAAGAAGACTGACTCTTCCTACTGAGTATGATTTGAACCATTCCTGCGACACTAGTTATTGATTCCGATGCTTCACTTCAGGTTTACTGTATCCCTCTGACCTTCTTATTGACGATGAAACACAGAAATTGCACCGGAATTAATTACAAAATGTACAATGCCGACTTAAGTACAAGAAGACTGACTCTTACTACCGACAATGCCTTGAACCATGCCTGTGACACGAGTTACAGATTCCGATGCTTCACTTCAGGTTTACTGTATCCCTCTGATCTTATTGACGATGAAACACAGAAATTGCATCGGAATTAACTAAAAAAGGCTCAATACCGACTTAAGTACAAGAAGACTGACTCTTCTTACTGTCTATGTTTTGCACCATTCCTGTGACACTAGTTATAGATTCCGATGCTTCACTTCAGGTTTACTGTGTCATTTGGACCTTCTTATTGACGATGAAACACAGAAATTACATCGGAATTAAATACAACAAGTCCAATGCCGACTTAAGTACAAAAAGACTGACTCTTCTTACTGACTATGTTTTGAACCATTCCTGTGACATTAGTTATAGATTCCGATGCTACACTTCAGGTTTTCTGTATCACTCTGACCTTCTTATTGACGATGAAACACAGAAATTGAATCGGAATTAAATAGAAACGGCACAATGCCGACTTAAGTACAAGAAGGCTGACACTTCTTACCGCCTATGGTTTGAACCATTCCTGTGACACTAGTTATAGATTCCGATGCTTCACTCCAGGTTTACTGAATCCCTTAGCCCATCTTATTGACGATGAAACACAGAAATTGCATCGGAATTAAATACAAAAGGCACAATGCCGACTTAAGTACATGAAGACTGACTCTTCTTACTGACTATGCTTTGATCCATTCCGGTGACACTAGTTATAGATTCCGATGCTTCACTTCAGGTTTACTCAATTCCTTGGACCTTCTTATTGACGATGAAACACCGAAATTGCATCGGAATTAAATACAAAAGGCTCAATGCCGACTTAAGGACAAGAATACTGACTCTTCTTACTAACTATGTTTTGAACCATTCCTGTGACACTAGTTATAGATTCCGATGCCTCACTTCAGGTTTACTCAATCCCCTGGACCTTCTTATTGACGATGAAACACGGAAATTGCATCGGAATTAAATGCAAAAGCACAATGCCGACTTAAGTACATGAAGACTGACTCTTCCTACTGTCTATGATTTGAGCCATTCCTGTGACACTAGTTATAGATTCCGATGCTTCGCTTCAGGTTTACTGTATCCCTAGGACCTTCTTATTGACGATGAAACAGAGGAATTGCATCGGAATTAAATACAAAAGGCACAATGCCGACTTAACTACAAGAAGACTGACTCATCTTACTGACTATGCTTTGAAAAATTCCTGTGACACTAGTTATAGATTCCGATGTTTAACTACAGGTTTACTGAATCCCTTGGACCTTCTTATTGACGATGAAACACAGGAATTGCATCGGAATTAAGTACAAAAGGCAAAATGCCGACTTAAGTACAAGAAGACTGACTCTTTTTAATGTCTATGTTCTGAACCATTCCTGTGACACTAGTTATAGAATCCGATGCTTCACTTTAGGTTTACTGTATCACGTGGACCTTCTTATTGACCACGAAACACAGAAATTGCGTCGGAATTGAACAGAAAATGCACAATGCCCATTTAAGTACAAGAAGACTATCTCTTCCTACAGTCTATGTTTTGAACCATTCCTCTGACACTAGTTATAGATTCCAATGCTTCACTCCAGGTTTACTGTATCCCTTGGACCTTCTAATTGAAAATGAAACACAGATATTGCATCGGAATTAAATAGAAAAGGCACAATGGCGACTTAAGTACAAGAAGACTGACTCTTCTCGCTGACTATGTTTTGAGCCATTCCTGTGACACTAGTTATAGATTCCGATGCTTCACTTCAGGATTAGTCAATTCCTTGGACCTTCTTATTGACGATGAAACACAGAAATTGCATCGGAATTAAATACTAAAGGCACAATGCCGTTTTAAGTACAAGAAGACTGACTCTTCTTACTGACTATGTTTTGAACCATTCCTGTGACACTAGTTGTAGATTCCGATGCTTCACGTCAGGTTGTTCTGTATCCCTTGGACTTTCTTATTGACGATGAAACACTAAAATTGCATCGGAATTAAATAGAAAAGGCACAATGCCAAGTACAAGAAGACTGACTCTTATTACTGACTATGTTTTGAACCATTCATGCGACACAAGTTATTGATTCCGATGCTTCACTTCAGGTTTACTGTATCCCTCTGACCTTCTTATTGACGATGAAACACAGAAATTGCACCGGAATTAAATACAAAAGGCACAATGCAGACTAAAGTACATGAAGACCGACTCTTCTTACTGACTATGTTTTGAACCATTCCTGTGACACTTGTTACAGATTCCGATGGTTCACTTTATGTTTACTACATCCCTCTGACCTTCTTATTGACGATGAAACACAGAAATTTCATCGGAATTAAATACAAAATGCACAATGCCGACTTAAGGACAAGAAGACTGACTCTAACTACTGACTTTGTTTTGAACCATTCCTGTGACACTAGTTATAGATTCCGATGCTTCACTTCAGGTTTTCTGTATCCCTCTGACCTTCTTATTGACGATGAAACACAGAAATTGCACCGGAATTAAATACAAAATTCACAATGCAGACTTAAGTACAAGAAGACTGACTCTTACTACCGACAATGCCTTGAACCATGCCTGTGACACAAGTTACAGATTCCGATGCTTCACTTCAGGTTTACTGTATCCCTCTGACCTTATTGACGATGAAACAAAGAAATTGCATCGGAATTAACTACAAAAGGCTCCATTCCGACTTAAGTACAAGAAGACTGACTCTTCTTGCTGTCTATGTTTTGTACCATTCCTGTGACACTAGTTATAGATTCCAATGCTTCACTTCAGGTTTACTGTATCATTTGGACCTTCTTATTGACGATGAAGCACAGAAATTACATCGGAATTAAATACAAAAAAGGCACAATGCCGGCTTAAGTACAAAAAGACTGACTCTTCTTACTGACTATGTTTTGAACCATTCCTGTGACATTAGTTATAGATTCCGATGCTACACTTTAGGTTTTCTGTATCACTCTGACCTTCTTATTGACGATGAAACACAGAAATTTCATCGGAATTAAATAGAAACGGCACAATGCCGACTTAAGTACAAGAAGGCTGACACTTCTTACCGCCTATGGTTTGAACCATTCCTGTGCCACTAGTTAGAGATTCCGATGCCTCACTCCAGGTTTACTGTATCCCTTAGCCCATCTTATTGACGATGAAACACCGAAATTGCATCGGAATTAAATACAAAAGGCACAATGCTGACTTAAGTACATGAAGACTGACTCTTCTTACTGACTATGTTTTGATCCATTCCTGTGACACTAGTTATAGATTCGGATGCTTCACTTCAGGTTCACTGTATCCCTTGGACCTTCTAATTGACGATGAAACACAGAAATTGCATCGGAATTAAATAGAAAAGGCACAATGCCGACTAAAGTACAAGAAGACTGGCTCCTCTCACTGACTATGCTTTGAACCATTCCTGTGACACTAGTTTTAGATTCCGATGCTTCACTTCAGGTTTACTGTATCCCTCTGACCTTCTTATTGACGATGAAACATAGAAATTTCATCGGAATTAAATACAAAAGGCTCAATGCCGACTTAAGGACAGGAATACCGACTCTTCTTACTAACTATGTTTTGAACCATTCCTGTGACACTAGTTATAGATTCCGATGCTTCACTTCAGGTTTACTGTATCGCTAGGCCCTTCTTATTGACGATGAAACAGAGGAATTGCATCGGAATTAAACACAAAAGGCACAATGCCGACTTAACTACAGGAAGACTGACTCCTTTTACTGACTAAGTTTTGAAAAATTCCTGTGACACTAGTTATAGATTCCGATGCTTAACTACAGGTTTACTGAATCCCTTGGACCTTCTTATTGACGATGAAACACAGGAATTGCATCGGAATTAAATACAAAAGGCACAATGCCGACTAAAGTACAAGAAGACTGGCTCCTCTCACTGACTATGCTTTGATCCATTCCGGTGACACTAGTTATAGATTCCGATGCTTCACTTCAGGTTTACTCAATTCCTTGGACCTTCTTATTGACGATGAAACACCGAAATTGCATCGGAATTAAATACAAAAGGCTCAATGCCGACTTAAGGACAAGAATACTGACTCTTCTTACTAACTATGTTTTGAACCATTCCTGTGACACTAGTTATAGATTCCGATGCCTCACTTCAGGTTTACTCAATCCCCTGGACCTTCTTATTGACGATGAAACACGGAAATTGCATCGGAATTAAATGCAAAAGCACAATGCCGACTTAAGTACATGAAGTCTGACTCTTCCTACTGTCTATGATTTGAGCCATTCCTGTGACACTAGTTATAGATTCCGATGCTTCGCTTCAGGTTTACTGTATCCCTAGGACCTTCTTATTGACGATGAAACAGAGGAATTGCATCGGAATTAAATACAAAAGGCACAATGCCGACTTAACTACAAGAAGACTGACTCATCTTACTGACTATGCTTCGAAAAATTCCTGTGACACTAGTTATAGATTCCGATGTTTAACTACAGGTTTACTGAATCCCTTGGACCTTCTTATTGACGATGAAACACAGGAATTGCATCGGAATTAAGTACAAAAGGCAAAATGCCGACTTAAGTACAAGAAGACTGACTCTTTTTAATGTCTATGTTCTGAACCATTCCTGTGACACTAGTTATAGAATCCGATGCTTCACTTTAGGTTTACTGTATCACGTGGACCTTCTTATTGACCACGAAACACAGAAATTGCGTCGGAATTGAACAGAAAATGCACAATGCCCATTTAAGTACAAGAAGACTATCTCTTCCTACAGTCTATGTTTTGAACCATTCCTCTGACACTAGTTATAGATTCCAATGCTTCACTCCAGGTTTACTGTATCCCTTGGACCTTCTAATTGAAAATGAAACACAGATATTGCATCGGAATTAAATAGAAAAGGCACAATGGCGACTTAAGTACAAGAAGACTGACTCTTCTCGCTGACTATGTTTTGAGCCATTCCTGTGACACTAGTTATAGATTCCGATGCTTCACTTCAGGATTAGTCAATTCCTTGGACCTTCTTATTGACGATGAAACACAGAAATTGCATCGGAATTAAATACTAAAGGCACAATGCCGTTTTAAGTACAAGAAGACTGACTCTTCTTACTGACTATGTTTTGAACCATTCCTGTGACACTAGTTGTAGATTCCGATGCTTCACGTCAGGTTGTTCTGTATCCCTTGGACTTTCTTATTGACGATGAAACACTAAAATTGCATCGGAATTAAATAGAAAAGGCACAATGCCAAGTACAAGAAGACTGACTCTTCTTACTGACTATGTTTTGAACCATTCATGCGACACTAGTTATTGATTCCGATGCTTCACTTCAGGTTTACTGTATCCCTCTGACCTTCTTATTGACGATGAAACACAGAAATTGCACCGGAATTAAATACAAAAGGCACAATGCAGACTAAAGTACATGAAGACCGACTCTTCTTACTGACTATGTTTTGAACCATTCCTGTGACACTTGTTACAGATTCCGATGGTTCACTTTATGTTTACTACATCCCTCTGACCTTCTTATTGACGATGAAACACAGAAATTTCATCGGAATTAAATACAAAAGGCACAATGCCGACTTAAGGACAAGAAGACTGACTCTAACTACTGACTTTGTTTTGAACCATTCCTGTGACACTAGTTATAGATTCCGATGCTTCACTTCAGGTTTTCTGTATCCCTCTGACCTTCTTATTGACGATGAAACACAGAAATTGCACCGGAATTAAATACAAAATTCACAATGCAGACTTAAGTACAAGAAGACTGACTCTTACTACCGACAATGCCTTGAACCATGCCTGTGACACAAGTTACAGATTCCGATGCTTCACTTCAGGTTTACTGTATCCCTCTGACCTTATTGACGATGAAACAAAGAAATTGCATCGGAATTAACTACAAAAGGCTCCATTCCGACTTAAGTACAAGAAGACTGACTCTTCTTGCTGTCTATGTTTTGTACCATTCCTGTGACACTAGTTATAGATTCCAATGCTTCACTTCAGGTTTACTGTATCATTTGGACCTTCTTATTGACGATGAAGCACAGAAATTACATCGGAATTAAATACAAAAGGCACAATGCCGGCTTAAGTACAAAAAGACTGACTCTTCTTACTGACTATGTTTTGAACCATTCCTGTGACATTAGTTATAGATTCCGATGCTACACTTTAGGTTTTCTGTATCACTCTGACCTTCTTATTGACGATGAAACACAGAAATTTCATCGGAATTAAATAGAAACGGCACAATGCCGACTTAAGTACAAGAAGGCTGACACTTCTTACCGCCTATGGTTTGAACCATTCCTGTGCCACTAGTTATAGATTCCGATGCCTCACTCCAGGTTTACTGTATCCCTTAGCCCATCTTATTGACGATGAAACACAGAAATTGCATCGGAATTAAATACAAAAGGCACAATGCCGACTTAAGTACATGAAGACTGACTCTTCTTACTGACTATGTTTTGATCCATTCCTGTGACACTAGTTATAGATTCGGATGCTTCACTTCAGGTTCACTGTATCCCTTGGACCTTCTAATTGACGATGAAACACAGAAATTGCATCGGAATTAAATAGAAAAGGCACAATGCCGACTAAAGTACAAGAAGACTGGCTCCTCTCACTGACTATGCTTTGAACCATTCCTGTGACACTAGTTTTAGATTCCGATGCTTCACTTCAGGTTTACTGTATCCCTCTGACCTTCTTATTGACGATGAAACATAGAAATTTCATCGGAATTAAATACAAAAGGCTCAATGCCGACTTAAGGACAGGAATACCGACTCTTCTTACTAACTATGTTTTGAACCATTCCTGTGACACTAGTTATAGATTCCGATGCTTCACTTCAGGTTTACTGTATCGCTAGGCCCTTCTTATTGACGATGAAACAGAGGAATTGCATCGGAATTAAACACAAAAGGCACAATGCCGACTTAACTACAGGAAGACTGACTCCTTTTACTGACTATGTTTTGAAAAATTCCTGTGACACTAGTTATAGATTCCGATGCTTAACTACAGGTTTACTGAATCCCTTGGACCTTCTTATTGACGATGAAACACAGGAATTGCATCGGAATTAAATACAAAAGGCACAATGCCGACTTAAGTACAAGAAGACTGACTCTTTTTACTGTCTATGTTCTGAACCATTCCTGTGACACTAGTTATAGAATCCGATGCCTCACTTTAGGTTTACTGTATCACGTGGACCTTCTTATGGACCACGAAACACAGAAATTGCGTCGGAATTGAACAGAAAATGCACAATGCCCATTTAAGTACAAGAATACTATCTCTTCCTACAGTCTATGTTTTGAACCATTCCTCTGCCCCTAGTTATGGATTCCAATGCTTCACTCCAGGTTTACTGTATCCCTTGGACCTTCTAATTGAAGATGAAACACAGATATTGCATCGGAATTAAATACAAAAGGCACAATGGCGACTTAAGTACAAGAAGACTGACTCTTCTCACTGACTATGTTTTGAGCCATTCCTGTGACACTAGTTATAGATTCCGATGCTTCACTTCAGGTTTAGTCAATTCCTTGGACCTTCTTATTGACGATGAAACACAGAAATTGCATCGGAATTAAATACTAAAGGCACAATGCCGTTTTAAGTACAAGAAGACTGACTCTTCTTACTGACTATGTTTTGAACCATTCCTGTGACACTAGTTGTAGATTCCGATGCTTCACGTCAGGTTGTTCTGTATCCCTTGGACTTTCTTATTGACGATGAAACACTAAAATTGCATCGGAATTAAATAGAAAAGGCACAATGCCAAGTACAAGAAGACTGACTCTTCTTACTGACTATGTTTTGAACCATTCATGCGACACTAGTTATTGATTCCGATGCTTCACTTCAGGTTTACTGTATCCCTCTGACCTTCTTATTGACGATGAAACACAGAAATTGCACCGGAATTAAATACAAAAGGCACAATGCAGACTAAAGTACATGAAGACCGACTCTTCTTACTGACTATGTTTTGAACCATTCCTGTGACACTTGTTACAGATTCCGATGGTTCACTTTATGTTTACTACATCCCTCTGACCTTTTTATTGACGATGAAACACAGAAATTTCATCGGAATTAAATACAAAAGGCACAATGCCGACTTAAGGACAAGAAGACTGACTCTAACTACTGACTTCGTTTTGAACCATTCCTGTGACACTAGTTATAGATTCCGATGCTTCACTTCAGGTTTTCTGTATCCCTCTGACCTTCTTATTGACGATGAAACACAGAAATTGCACCGGAATTAAATACAAAATTCACAATGCAGACTTAAGTACAAGAAGACTGACTCTTACTACCGACAATGCCTTGAACCATGCCTGTGACACAAGTTACAGATTCCGATGCTTCACTTCAGGTTTACTGTATCCCTCTGACCTTATTGACGATGAAACAAAGAAATTGCATCGGAATTAACTACAAAAGGCTCCATTCCGACTTAAGTACAAGAAGACTGACTCTTCTTGCTGTCTATGTTTTGTACCATTCCTGTGACACTAGTTATAGATTCCAATGCTTCACTTCAGGTTTACTGTATCATTTGGACCTTCTTATTGACGATGAAGCACAGAAATTACATCGGAATTAAATACAAAAGGCACAATGCCGGCTTAAGTACAAAAAGACTGACTCTTCTTACTGACTATGTTTTGAACCATTCCTGTGACATTAGTTATAGATTCCGATGCTACACTTTAGGTTTTCTGTATCACTCTGACCTTCTTATTGACGATGAAACACAGAAATTTCATCGGAATTAAATAGAAACGGCACAATGCCGACTTAAGTACAAGAAGGCTGACACTTCTTTCCGCCTATGGTTTGAACCATTCCTGTGCCACTAGTTATAGATTCCGATGCCTCACTCCAGGTTTACTGTATCCCTTAGCCCATCTTATTGACGATGAAACACAGAAATTGCATCGGAATTAAATACAAAAGGCACAATGCCGACTTAAGTACATGAAGACTGACTCTTCTTACTGACTATGTTTTGATCCATTCCTGTGACACTAGTTATAGATTCGGATGCTTCACTTCAGGTTCACTGTATCCCTTGGACCTTCTAATTGACGATGAAACACAGAAATTGCATCGGAATTAAATAGAAAAGGCACAATGCCGACTAAAGTACAAGAAGACTGGCTCCTCTCACTGACTATGCTTTGAACCATTCCTGTGACACTAGTTTTAGATTCCGATGCTTCACTTCAGGTTTACTGTATCCCTCTGACCTTCTTATTGACGATGAAACATAGAAATTTCATCGGAATTAAATACAAAAGGCTCAATGCCGACTTAAGGACAGGAATACCGACTCTTCTTACTAACTATGTTTTGAACCATTCCTGTGACACTAGTTATAGATTCCGATGCTTCACTTCAGGTTTACTGTATCGCTAGGCCCTTCTTATTGACGATGAAACAGAGGAATTGCATCGGAATTAAACACAAAAGGCACAATGCCGACTTAACTACAGGAAGACTGACTCCTTTTACTGACTATGTTTTGAAAAATTCCTGTGACACTAGTTATAGATTCCGATGCTTAACTACAGGTTTACTGAATCCCTTGGACCTTCTTATTGACGATGAAACACAGGAATTGCATCGGAATTATATACAAAAGGCACAATGCCGACTTAAGTACAGGAAGACTGACTCTTTTTACTGTCTATGTTCTGAACCATTCCTGTGACACTAGTTATAGAATCCGATGCCTCACTTTAGGTTTACTGTATCACGTGGACCTTCTTATGGACCACGAAACACAGAAATTGCGTCGGAATTGAACAGAAAATGCACAATGCCCATTTAAGTACAAGAAGACTATCTCTTCCTACAGTCTATGTTTTGAACCATTCCTCTGCCCCTAGTTATGGATTCCAATGCTTCACTCCAGGTTTACTGTATCCCTTGGACCTTCTAATTGAAGATGAAACACAGATATTGCATCGGAATTAAATACAAAAGGCACAATGGCGACTTAAGTACAAGAAGACTGACTCTTCTCACTGACTATGTTTTGAGCCATTCCTGTGACACTAGTTATAGATTCCGATGCTTCACTTCAGGTTTAGTCAATTCCTTGGACCTTCTTATTGACGATGAAACACAGAAATTGCATCGGAATTAAATACTAAAGGCACAATGCCGTTTTAAGTACAAGAAGACTGACTCTTCTTACTGACTATGTTTTGAACCATTCCTGTGACACTAGTTGTAGATTCCGATGCTTCACGTCAGGTTGTTCTGTATCCCTTGGACTTTCTTATTGACGATGAAACACTAAAATTGCATCGGAATTAAATAGAAAAGGCACAATGCCTAGTACAAGAAGACTGACTCTTCTTATTGACTATGTTTTGAACCATTCAAGTGACACTAGTTATTGATTCCGATGCTTCACTTCAGGTTTACTGTATCCCTCTGACCTTCTTATTGACGATGAAACACAGAAATTGCACCGGAATTAAATACAAAAGGCACAATGCCGACTTAAGGACAAGAAGACTGACACTTCCTACTGACTATGTTTTGAACCATTCCTGTGACACTAGTTATTGATTCCGATGCTTTACTTCAGGTTTTCTGTATCCCTCTGACCTTCTTATTGACGATGAACACAGAAATTGCATCGGAATTAAATAGAAAAGGCACAATGCCGACTTGAGTACAAGAAGACTGACTCTTCTTACTGTCTATGTTTTGAACCATTCCTGTGACACTAGTTATAGATTCCGATGCTTGACTTCAGGTTTACTGTATCCCTCTGACCTTCTTATTGACGATGAAACACAGAAAATGCATCGGAAATTAATACAAAAGGCACAATGCCGATTTAAGTACATGAAGACAGACTCTTCTTACTGACTATGTTTTGAACCATTCCTGTGACACGTTATAGATTCCGATGCTTCACATCAGGTTTACTGTATCCCTTGAACCTTCTTATTGACGATGAAACACAGAAATTGCATCGGAATTAAATACAAAAGGCACAGTGCCAACATAAGGACAAGGAGACTGACTCTTCTTACTGACTATGTTTGAACCATTCCTGTGACAATAGTTATAGACTCCGATGCTTCACTTATGTTTACTGTATCCCTCTGACCTTCTTATTGACGATGAAACACAGAATTTGCATCGGAATTAAATAGAAAAGGCACAATGCCGACTTAAGAACAAGACGACTGACTCTTCTCACTGACCATGTTTTGAACCATTCCTGTGACACTAGTTATAGTTTCCGACGCTTCACGTCAGGTTTACTGTATCCCTCTGACCTTCTTATTGACGATGAAACATAGAAATTTCAACGGAATTAAATACAAAAGGCGCAATGCCGACTTAAGGACAAGAATACTGACTCTTCTTACTGACTATGTTTTGAACCATTCCTGTGACACTAGTTATAGATTCCGATGCTTCACTTCAGGTTTACTCAATCCCTTGGACCTTCTTATTGACGATGAAACACGGAAATTGCCTCGGAATTAAATACAAAAGCACAATGCCGACTTAAGTACATGAAGACTGACTCTTTTTACTGTCTATGTTCTGAACCATTCCTGTGACACTAGTTATAGAATCCGATGCTTCACTTTAGGTTAACTGTATCACGTGGACCTTCTTATTGACCACGAAACACAGAAATTGCGTCGGAATTGAACAGAAACTACACAATGCCCATTTCAGTACAAGAAGACTATCTCTTCCTACAGTCTATGTTTTGAACCATTCCTCTGACACTAGTTATAGATTCCATTGCTTCACTCCAGGTTTACTGTATCCCTTGGACCTTCTAATTGAAGATGAAACACAGATATTGCATCGGAATTAAATACAAAAGGCACAATGCCGACATAGGTACAAGAAGACTGACTCTTCTTACTGACTATGTTTTGAACCATTCCTGTGTCACTAGTTATAGATTCCGATGCTTCACTTCAGGTTCACTGTATCCCTTGGACCTTCTTATTGACGATGAAACACAGAAATTGCATCGGAATTAAATAGAAAAGGCACAATGCCGACTAAAGTACAAGAAGACTGGCTCCTCTCACTGACTATGCTTTGAACCATTCCTGTGACACTAGTTTTAGATTCCGATGCTTCACTTCAGGTTTAGTCAATTCCTTGGACCTTCTTATTGACGATGAAACACAGAAATTGCATCGGAATTAAATACTAAAGGCACAATGCCGTTTTAAGTACAAGAAGACTGACTCTTCTTACTGACTATGTTTTGAACCATTCCTGTGACAATAGTTGCAGATTCCGATGCTTCACGTCAGGTTGTTCTGTATCCCTTGGACATTCTTATTAACGATGAAACACTAAAATTGCATCGGAATTAAATAGAAAAGGCACAATGCCTAGTACAAGAAGAATGACTCTTCTTACTGACTATGTTTTGAACCATTCATGTGACACTAGTTATTGATTCCGATGCTTCACTTCAGGTTTACTGTATCCCTCTGACCTTCTTATTGACGATGAAACACAGAAATTGCACCGGAATTAAATACAAAAGGCACAATGCCGACTTAAGGACAAGAAGACTGACTCTTCCTACTGACTATGTTTTGAACCATTCCTGTGACACTAGTTATAGATTCCGATGCTTTGCTTCAGGTTTTCTGTATCCCTCTAACCTTCTTATTGACGATGAACACAGAAATTGCATCGGAATTAAATAGAAAAGGCACAATGCCGACTTGAGTACAAGAAGACTGACTCTTCTTACTGCCTATGTTTTGAACCATTCCTGTGACACTAGTTATAGATTCCGATGCTTGACTTCAGGTTTACTGTATCCCTCTGACCTTCTTATTGACGATGAAACACAGAAAATGCATCGGAAATTAATACAAAAGGCACAATGCCGATTTAAGTACATGCAGACAGACTCTTCTTACTGACTATGTTTTGAACCATTCCTGTGACACGTTATAGATTCCGATGCTTCACATCAGGTTTACTGTATCCCTTGAACCTTCTTATTGACGATGAAACACAGAAATTGCATCGGAATTAAATACAAAAGGCACAGTGCCAACATAAGGACAAGAAGACTGACTCTTCTTACTGACTATGTTTGAACCATTCCTGTGACAATAGTTATAGATTCCGATGCTTCACTTATGTTTACTGTATCCCTCTGACCTTCTTATTGACGATGAAACACAGAATTTGCATCGGAATTAAATAGAAAAGGCACAATGCCGACTTAAGAACAAGAAGACTGACTCTTCTCACTGACCATGTTTTGAACCATTCCTGTGACACTAGTTATAGATACCGACGCTTCACTTCAGGTTTACTGTATCCCTCTGACCTTCTTATTGACGATGAAACATAGAAATTTCATCGGAATTAAATACAAAAGGCGCAATGCCGACTTAAGGACAAGAATACTGACTCTTCTTACTGACTGTGTTTTGAACCATTCCTGTGACACTAGTTATAGATTCCGATGCTTCACTTCAGGTTTACTCAATCCCTTGGACCTTCTTATTGACGATGAAACACGGAAATTGCCTCGGAATTAAATACAAAAGCACAATGCCGACTTAAGTACATGAAGACTGACTCTTTTTACTGTCTATGTTCTGAACCATTCCTGTGACACTAGTTATAGAATCCGATGCTTCACTTTAGGTTAACTGTATCACGTGGACCTTCTTATTGACCACGAAACACAGAAATTGCGTCGGAATTGAACAGATACTGCACAATGCCCATTTCAGTACAAGAAGACTATCTCTTCCTACTGTCAATGTTTTGAACCATTCCTCTGACACTAGTTATAGATTCCATTGCTTCACTCCAGGTTTACGGTATCCCTTGGACCTTCTAATTGAAGATGAAACACAGATATTGCATCGGAATTAAATAGAAAAGGCACAATGGCGACTTAAGCACAAGAAGACTGACTCTTCTCACTGACTATGTTTTGAGCCATTCCTGTGACACTAGTTATAGATTCCGATGCTTCACTTCAGGTTTAGTCAGTTCCTTGGACCTTCTTATTGACGATGAAACACAGAAATTGCATCGGAATTATATACTAAAGGCACAATGCCGTTTTAAGTACAAGAAGACTGACTCTTCTTACTGACTATGTTTTGAACCATTCCTGTGACACTAGTTGTAGATTCCGAAGCTTCACGTCAGGTTGTTCTGTATCCCTTGGACTTTCTTATTGACGATGAAACACTAAAATTGCATCGGAATTAAATAGAAAAGGCACAATGCCAAGTACAAGAAGACTGACTCTTCTTACTGACTATGTTTTGAACCATTCATGTGACACTAGTTATTGATTCCGATGCTTCACTTCAGGTTTACTGTATCCCTCTGACCTTCTTATTGACGATGAAACACAGAAATTGCACCGGAATTAAATACAAAAGGCACAATGCAGACTAAAGTACATGAAGACCGACTCTTCTTACTGACTATGTTTTGAACCATTCCTGTGACACTTGTTACAGATTCCGATGGTTCACTTTACGTTTACTACATCCCTCTGACCTTCTTATTGACGATGAAACACAGAAATTGCATCGGAATTAAATACAAAAGGCACAATGCCGACTTAAGGACAAGAAGACTGACTCTTCCTACTGACTTTGTTTTGAACCATTCCTGTGACACTAGTTATAGATTCCGACGCTTCACTTCAGGTTTTCTGTATCCCTCTGACCTTCTTATTGACGATGAAACACAGAAATTGCACCGGAATTAAATAGAAAAGGCACAATGCCGACTTGAGTACAAGAAGACTGACTCTTCTTACTGACTATGTTTTGAACCATTCCTGTGACACGTTTTAGATTCCGATGCTTCACATCAGGATTACTGTATCCCTTGAACCTTCTTATTGACGATGAAACACAGAAATTGCATCGGAATTAAATACAAAAGGCACAATGCCAACATAAGGACAAGAAGACTGACTCTTCTTACTGACTATGTTTGAACCATTCCTGTGACACTAGTTATAGATTCCGATGCTTCACTTATGTTTACTGTATCCCTCTGACCTTCTTATTGACGATGAAACACAGAATTTGCATCGGAATTAAATAGAAAAGCACAATGCCGACTTAAGAACAAGAAGACTGACTCTACTCACTGACCATGTTTTGAACCATTCCTGTGACACTAGTTATAGATTCCGACGCTTCACTTCAGGTTTACTGTATCCCACTGACCTTCTTATTGACGATGAAACATTGAAATTTCATCGGAATTAAATACAAAAGGCGCAATGCCGACTTAAGGACAAGAATACTGACTCTTCTTACTGACTATGTTTTGAACCATTCCTGTGACACTAGTTATAGATTCCGATGCTTCACTTCAGGTTTACTCAATCCCTTGGACCTACTCATTGACGATGAAACACGGAACTTGCCTCGGAATTAAATACAAAAGCACAATGCCGACTTAAGTACATGAAGACTGACTCTTCACACTGTCTATGATTTGAACCATTGCTGTGACACTAGTTATAGATTCCGATGCTTCACTTCAGGTTTACTGTATCCCTAGGACCTTCTTATTGACGATGAAACAGAGAACGTGCATCAGAATTTAATACAAAAGGCACAATGCCGACTTAACTACAAGAAGACTGACTCTTCTTACTGTCTATGTTTTGAACCATTCCTGTGACACTAGTTATAGATTCCGATGCTTGACTTCAGGTTTACTGTATCCCTCTGACCTTCTTATTGACGATGAAACACAGAAAATGCATCGGAAATTAATGCAAAAGGCACAATGCCGATTTAAGTACATGCAGACAGACTCTTCTTACTGACTATGTTTTAAACCATTCCTGTGACACGTTATAGATTCCGATGCTTCACATCAGGTTTACTGTATCCCTTGAACCTTCTTATTGACGATGAAACACAGAAATTGCATCGGAATTAAATACAAAAGGCACAGTGCCAACATAAGGACAAGAAGACAGACTCTTCTTACTGACTATGTTTGAACCATTCCTGTGACAATAGTTATAGATTCCGATTCTTCACTTATGTTTACTGTATCCCTCTGACCTTCTTATTGACGATGAAACACAGAATTTGCATCGGAATTAAATAGAAAAGGCACAATGCCGACTTAAGAACAAGAAGACTGACTCTTCTCACTGACCATGTTTTGAACCATTCCTGTGACACTAGTTATAGATACCGACGCTTCACTTCAGGTTTACTGTATCCCTCTGACCTTCTTGTTGACGATGAAACATAGAAATTTCATCGGAATTAAATACAAAAGGCGCAATGCCGACTTAAGGACAAGAATACTGACTCTTCTTACTGACTGTGTTTTGAACCATTCCTGTGGCACTAGTTATAGATTCCGATGCTTCACTTCAGGTTTACTCAATCCCTTGGACCTTCTTATTGACGATGAAACACGGAAATTGCCTCGGAATTAAATACAAAAGCACAATGCCGACTTAAGTACATGAAGACTGACTCTTTTTACTGTCTATGTTCTGAACCATTCCTGTGACACTAGTTATAGAATCCGATGCTTCACTTTAGGTTAACTGTATCACGTGGACCTTCTTATTGACCACGAAACACAGAAATTGCGTCGGAATTGAACAGATACTGCACAATGCCCATTTCAGTACAAGAAGACTATCTCTTCCTACTGTCAATGTTTTGAACCATTCCTCTGACACTAGTTATAGATTCCATTGCTTCACTCCAGGTTTACGGTATCCCTTGGACCTTCTAATTGAAGATGAAACACAGATATTGCATCGGAATTAAATAGAAAAGGCACAATGGCGACTTAAGCACAAGAAGACTGACTCTTCTCACTGACTATGTTTTGAGCCATTCCTGTGACACTAGTTATAGATTCCGATGCTTCACTTCAGGTTTAGTCAGTTCCTTGGACCTTCTTATTGACGATGAAACACAGAAATTGCATCGGAATTATATACTAAAGGCACAATGCCGTTTTAAGTACAAGAAGACTGACTCTTCTTACTGACTATGTTTTGAACCATTCCTGTGACACTAGTTGTAGATTCCGAAGCTTCACGTCAGGTTGTTCTGTATCCCTTGGACTTTCTTATTGACGATGAAACACTAAAATTGCATCGGAATTAAATAGAAAAGGCACAATGCCAAGTACAAGAAGACTGACTCTTCTTACTGACTATGTTTTGAACCATTCATGTGACACTAGTTATTGATTCCGATGCTTCACTTCAGGTTTACTGTATCCCTCTGACCTTCTTATTGACGATGAAACACAGAAATTGCACCGGAATTAAATACAAAAGGCACAATGCAGACTAAAGTACATGAAGACCGACTCTTCTTACTGACTATGTTTTGAACCATTCCTGTGACACTTGTTACAGATTCCGATGGTTCACTTTATGTTTACTACATCCCTCTGACCTTCTTATTGACGATGAAACACAGAAATTGCATCGGAATTAAATACAAAAGGCACAATGCCGACTTAAGGACAAGAAGACTGACTCTTCCTACTGACTTTGTTTTGAACCATTCCTGTGACACTAGTTATAGATTCCGACGCTTCACTTCAGGTTTTCTGTATCCCTCTGACCTTCTTATTGACGATGAAACACAGAAATTGCACCGGAATTAAATAGAAAAGGCACAATGCCGACTTGAGTACAAGAAGACTGACTCTTCTTACTGACTATGTTTTGAACCATTCCTGTGACACGTTTTAGATTCCGATGCTTCACATCAGGATTACTGTATCCCTTGAACCTTCTTATTGACGATGAAACACAGAAATTGCATCGGAATTAAATACAAAAGGCACAATGCCAACATAAGGACAAGAAGACTGACTCTTCTTACTGACTATGTTTGAACCATTCCTGTGACACTAGTTATAGATTCCGATGCTTCACTTATGTTTACTGTATCCCTCTGACCTTCTTATTGACGATGAAACACAGAATTTGCATCGGAATTAAATAGAAAAGCACAATGCCGACTTAAGAACAAGAAGACTGACTCTACTCACTGACCATGTTTTGAACCATTCCTGTGACACTAGTTATAGATTCCGACGCTTCACTTCAGGTTTACTGTATCCCACTGACCTTCTTATTGACGATGAAACATTGAAATTTCATCGGAATTAAATACAAAAGGCGCAATGCCGACTTAAGGACAAGAATACTGACTCTTCTTACTGACTATGTTTTGAACCATTCCTGTGACACTAGTTATAGATTCCGATGCTTCACTTCAGGTTTACTCAATCCCTTGGACCTACTCATTGACGATGAAACACGGAACTTGCCTCGGAATTAAATACAAAAGCACAATGCCGACTTAAGTACATGAAGACTGACTCTTCACACTGTCTATGATTTGAACCATTGCTGTGACACTAGTTATAGATTCCGATGCTTCACTTCAGGTTTACTGTATCCCTAGGACCTTCTTATTGACGATGAAACAGAGAACGTGCATCAGAATTTAATACAAAAGGCACAATGCCGACTTAACTACAAGAAGACTGACTCTTCTTACTGTCTATGTTTTGAACCATTCCTGTGACACTAGTTATAGATTCCGATGCTTGACTTCAGGTTTACTGTATCCCTCTGACCTTCTTATTGACGATGAAACACAGAAAATGCATCGGAAATTAATGCAAAAGGCACAATGCCGATTTAAGTACATGCAGACAGACTCTTCTTACTGACTATGTTTTAAACCATTCCTGTGACACGTTATAGATTCCGATGCTTCACATCAGGTTTACTGTATCCCTTGAACCTTCTTATTGACGATGAAACACAGAAATTGCATCGGAATTAAATACAAAAGGCACAGTGCCAACATAAGGACAAGAAGACAGACTCTTCTTACTGACTATGTTTGAACCATTCCTGTGACAATAGCTATAGATTCCGATTCTTCACTTATGTTTACTGTATCCCTCTGACCTTCTTATTGACGATGAAACACAGAATTTGCATCGGAATTAAATAGAAAAGGCACAATGCCGACTTAAGAACAAGAAGACTGACTCTTCTCACTGACCATGTTTTGAACCATTCCTGTGACACTAGTTATAGATACCGACGCTTCACTTCAGGTTTACTGTATCCCTCTGACCTTCTTATTGACGATGAAACATAGAAATTTCATCGGAATTAAATACAAAAGGCGCAATGCCGACTTAAGGACAAGAATACTGACTCTTCTTACTGACTGTGTTTTGAACCATTCCTGTGACACTAGTTATAGATTCCGATGCTTCACTTCAGGTTTACTCAATCCCTTGGACCTTCTTATTGACGATGAAACACGGAAATTGCCTCGGAATTAAATACAAAAGCACAATGCCGACTTAAGTACATGAAGACTGACTCTTTTTACTGTCTATGTTCTGAACCATTCCTGTGACACTAGTTATAGAATCCGATGCTTCACTTTAGGTTAACTGTATCACGTGGACCTTCTTATTGACCACGAAACACAGAAATTGCGTCGGAATTGAACAGATACTGCACAATGCCCATTTCAGTACAAGAAGACTATCTCTTCCTACTGTCAATGTTTTGAACCATTCCTCTGACACTAGTTATAGATTCCATTGCTTCACTCCAGGTTTACGGTATCCCTTGGACCTTCTAATTGAAGATGAAACACAGATATTGCATCGGAATTAAATAGAAAAGGCACAATGGCGACTTAAGCACAAGAAGACTGACTCTTCTCACTGACTATGTTTTGAGCCATTCCTGTGACACTAGTTATAGATTCCGATGCTTCACTTCAGGTTTAGTCAGTTCCTTGGACCTTCTTATTGACGATGAAACACAGAAATTGCATCGGAATTATATACTAAAGGCACAATGCCGTTTTAAGTACAAGAAGACTGACTCTTCTTACTGACTATGTTTTGAACCATTCCTGTGACACTAGTTGTAGATTCCGAAGCTTCACGTCAGGTTGTTCTGTATCCCTTGGACTTTCTTATTGACGATGAAACACTAAAATTGCATCGGAATTAAATAGAAAAGGCACAATGCCAAGTACAAGAAGACTGACTCTTCTTACTGACTATGTTTTGAACCATTCATGTGACACTAGTTATTGATTCCGATGCTTCACTTCAGGTTTACTGTATCCCTCTGACCTTATTGACGATGAAACACAGAAATTGCACCGGAATTAAATACAAAAGGCACAATGCAGACTAAAGTACATGAAGACCGACTCTTCTTACTGACTATGTTTTGAACCATTCCTGTGACACTTGTTACAGATTCCGATGGTTCACTTTATGTTTACTACATCCCTCTGACCTTCTTATTGACGATGAAACACAGAAATTGCATCGGAATTAAATACAAAAGGCACAATGCCGACTTAAGGACAAGAAGACTGACTCTTCCTACTGACTTTGTTTTGAACCATTCCTGTGACACTAGTTATAGATTCCGATGCTTCACTTCAGGTTTTCTGTATCCCTCTGACCTTCTTATTGACGATGAAACACAGAAATTGCACCGGAATTAAATAGAAAAGGCACAATGCCGACTTGAGTACAAGAAGACTGACTCTTCTTACTGACTATGTTTTGAACCATTCCTGTGACACGTTATAGATTCCGATGCTTCACATCAGGATTACTGTATCCCTTGAACCTTCTTATTGACGATGAAACACAGAAATTGCATCGGAATTAAATACAAAAGGCACAATGCCAACATAAGGACAAGAAGACTGACTCTTCTTACTGACTATGTTTGAACCATTCCTGTGACACTAGTTATAGATTCCGATGCTTCACTTATGTTTACTGTATCCCTCTGACCTTCTTATTGACGATGAAACACAGAATTTGCATCGGAATTAAATAGAAAAGCACAATGCCGACTTAAGAACAAGAAGACTGACTCTTCTCACTGACCATGTTTTGAACCATTCCTGTGACACTAGTTATAGATTCCGACGCTTCACTTCAGGTTTACTGTATCCCACTGACCTTTTTATTGACGATGAAACATTGAAATTTCATCGGAATTAAATACAAAAGGCGCAATGCCGACTTAAGGACAAGAATACTGACTCTTCTTACTGACTATGTTTTGAACCATTCCTGTGACACTAGTTATAGATTCCGATGCTTCACTTCAGGTTTACTCAATCCCTTGGACCTACTCATTGACGATGAAACACGGAACTTGCCTCGGAATTAAATACAAAAGCACAATGCCGACTTAAGTACATGAAGACTGACTCTTCACACTGTCTATGATTTGAACCATTGCTGTGACACTAGTTATAGATTCCGATGCTTCACTTCAGGTTTACTGTATCCCTAGGACCTTCTTATTGACGATGAAACAGAGAACGTGCATCAGAATTTAATACAAAAGGCACAATGCCGACTTAACTACAAGAAGACTGACTCTTCTTACTGACTATGTTTTGAAAAATTCCTGGGACACTAGTTATATATTCCGATGCTTAACTTCAGGTTTACTGAATCCCTTGGACCTTCTTATTGACGATGAAACACAGAAATTGCATCGAAATTAAATACAAAAGGCACAATGACGACTTAAGTACAAGAAGACTGACTCTTCTAACTGTCTATGTTTTGAACCATTCCTGTGACACTAGTAAAAGAATCCGATGCTTCACTTCAGATTTACTGTATCACGTGGACCTTCTTGTTGACGACGAAACACAGAAATTGCGTCGGAATTGAACAGAAACTGCACAATGCCCATGTCAGTACAAGAGGACTATCTCTTCCTACAGTCTATGTTTTGAACCATTCCTCTGACACTAGTTATAGATTCCATTGCTTCACTCCCGGTTTACTGTATCCCTTGGACCTTCTAATTGAAGATCTAACACAGATATTGCATCGGAATTAAATAGACAAGGCACAATGGCGACTTAAGTACAAGAAGACTGACTCTTCTCACTGACTATGTTTTGAGCCATTCCTGTGACACTAGTTATAGATTCCGATGCTTCACTTCAGGTTTAGTCAGTTCCTTGGACCTTCTTATTGACGATGAAACACAGATATTGCATCGGAATTAAATACTAAAGGCACAATGCCGTTTTAAGTACAAGAAGACTGACTCTTCTTACTGACTATGTTTTGAACCATTCCTGTGACACTAGTTGTAGATTCCGATGCTTCACGTCAGGTTGTTCTGTATCCCTTGGACTTTCTTATTGACGATGAAACACTAAAATTGCATCGGAATTAAATAGAAAAGGCACAATGCCAAGTACAAGAAGACTGACTCTTCTTACTGACTATGTTTTGAACCATTCATGTGACACTAGTTATTGATTCCGATGCTTCACTTCACGTTTACTGTATCCCTCTGACCTTCTTATTGACGATGAAACACAGAAATTGCACCGGAATTAAATACAAAAGGCACAATGCAGACTAAAGTAAATGAAGATCGACTCTTCTTACTGACTATGTTTTGAACCATTCCTGTGACACTTGTTACAGATGCCGATGCTTCACTTTATGTTTACTACATCCCTCTGACCTTCTTACTGACGATGAAACACAGAAATTGCATCGGAATTAAATACAAAAGGCACAATGCCGACTTAAGGACAAGAAGACTGACTCTTCCTACTGACTATGTTTTGAACCATTCCTGTGACACTAGTTATAGATTCCGATGCTTCACTTCAGGTTTTCTGTATCCCTCTGACCTTCTTATTGACGATGAACACAGAAATTGCATCGGAATTAAATAGAAAAGGCACAATGCCGACATAAGGACAAGAATACTGACTCTTCTTACTGACTATGTTTTGAACCATTCCTGTGACACTAGTTATAGATTCCGATGCTTCACTTATGTTTACTGTATCCCTCTGACCTTCTTATTGACGATGAAACACAGAAATTGCATCGGAATTAAATACAAAAGGCACAATGCCGACTTAATGACAAGAGGACTGACTCTTCTTACTGACTATGTTTTGAACCATTCCTGTGACACGTTATAGATTCCGATGCTTCACTTATGTTTACTGTATCCCTCTGACCTTCTTATTGACGATGAAACACAGAATTTGCATCGGAATTAAATAGAAAAGCACAATGCCGACTTAAGAACAAGAAGACTGACTCTTCTAACTGACCATGTTTTGAACCATTCCTGTGACACTAGTTATAGATTCCGACGCTTCACTTCAGGTTTACTGTATCCCACTGACCTTCTTATTGACGATGAAACATTGAAATTTCATCGGAATTAAATACAAAAGGCGCAATGCCGACTTAAGGACAAGAATACTGACTCTTCTTACTGACTATGTTTTGAACCATTCCTGTGACACTAGTTATTGATTCCGATGCTTCACTTCAGGTTTACTCAATCCCTTGGACCTACTTATTGACGATGAAACACGGAAATTGCCTCGGAATTAAATACAAAAGCACAATGCCGACTTAAGTACATGAAGACTGACTCTTCAAACTGTCTATGATTTGAACCATTCCTGTGACACTAGTTATAGATTCCGATGCTTCACTTCAGGTTTACTGTATCCCTAGGACCTTCTTATTGACGATGAAACAGAGAACGTGCATCAGAATTTGATACAAAAGGCACAATGCCGACTTAACTACAAGAAGACTGACTCTTCTTACTGACTATGTTTTGAAAAATTCCTGGGACACTAGTAATAGAATCCGATGCTTCACTTCAGATTTACTGTATCACGTGGACCTTCTTGTTGACGACGAAACACAGAATTGCGTCGGAATTGAACAGAAATGGCACAATGCCGATTTAAGTACAAGAAGACTATCTCTTCCTACTGTCTATGGTTTGAACCATTCCTGTGACACAAGTTATAGATTCCGATGCTTCACTTCAGGTTTACTGTATCCCATGGACCGTCTTATTGACGATGAAAAGCAGGAATTGCATCGGAATTAAATAGAAAAGGCACAATGCAGATTGAAGTACAAGAAGACTGACTCTTCATACTGTCTATGATTTGAACCATTCCTGTGACACTAGATTCAGATTCCGATGCGTCACTTGAAGTTTACTTTATCCCTCTGACCTTCTTATTGACGATGAAACACAGAAATTGAATAACAATTAAATACAAAAGGCACAAGCCGGCTTAAGTACAAGAAGAATGACTATTCTTACTGACTATGTTTGAACTATTACTGTGACACTAGTTATAGATTCCGATGCTTCACTTCTGATTCGCTGAATCCCCTGGACCTTCTCATTGACGATGAAACACATAAATTGCATCGGAATTAAATACAAAAGGCACAATGCCGACTTAAGTACAAGAAAACTGACACTTCTTATTGTCTATGTTTTGAACCATTCCTGTGACACTAGTTATAGAATCCGATGCTTCACTTCAGGTTCACTGTATCACGTGGACCTTCTTGTTGACGACGAAACACAGAAATTGCGTCGGAGTTGAACAGAAATGGCACAATGCCGATTTAAGTACAAGAAAACTTGCTCTTCCTACAGTCTATGTTTTGAACCATTCCTGTGACACTAGTTATAGATTCCGATTATTCACTTCAGGTTTACTGTATCCCCTGGACCATCTTATTGGCGATGAAACACAGGAATTGCATCGGAATTAAATAGAAAAGGCACAATGCAGACTTAAGTACAAGAAGACTGACTCTTCATACTGTCTATGATGTGAACCATTCCTGTGACACTAGTTTCAGATTCCGATGCGTCACTTGAAGTTTACTTTATCCCTCTGACCTTCTTATTGACGATGAAACACAGATATTGAATAAGAATTAAATACAAAAGGCACAAGCCGGCTTAAGTACAAGAAGACTGACTCTTCTTACTGACTATGTTTGAACTATTACTGTGACACTAGTTATAGATTCCGATCTTTCACTTCTTGTTTGCTGAATCCCTTGGACCTTCTTATTGACGATGAAACACAGAAATTGCATCGGAATTAAATACAAAAGGCACAATGCCGACTTAAGTACAAGAAGACTGACTCTTCTTGCTGTCTATGATTTGAACCATTCCTGTGTCACTAGTTATAGATTCCGATGCTTCACCTCAGGTTTACTGTATCCCTTGGAACGTCTTATTGACGATGAAACACAGAAATTGCATCTGAATTAAATACAAAAGTCACAATGCCGACTTAAGTACAAGAAGACTGACTCTTCTTACTGACTATGATTTGAACCATTCCAGTGACACTAATTATAGATTCCGATGCTTCACTTCAGGTTTACTGTATCCCTTGGACCTTCTTATTGACGATGAAACACAGAAATTGCATCGGAATTAAATACAAAAGGCACAATGTCGACTAAAGTACAAGAAGTCTGACTCTTCTTACTATGATTTGAACCATTCCTGTGACACTAATTATAGTTTCCGATACTTCACTCCAGGTTTACTGTATCCCTTGGACCTTCTTACTGACGATGAAACACAGAAATTACTTCGGAATTAGATACAAAAAGCACAATGCCGACTTAAGTACAAAAAGACTGACTCTTCTTACTGACTATGATTTGAACCATTCCTGTGACACTAGTTATAGATTCCGATGCTTCACTTCAGGTTTACTGTATCCCTGTGACCTCCTTATTGACGATGAAACACAGAAATTGCATTGGAATTAAATAGAAAAGGCACAATGCCGACTTGAGTACAAGAAGACTGACTCTTCTTACAGTCTATGTTTTGAACCATTCTTTCGACACTAGTTATAGATTTCGATGCTTGACTTCAGGTTTACTGTATCCCTTGGACCTTGTTATTGACGATGATACACAGAAATTGCATCGGAATTTAATATAAAAGGCACAATGCCGACGGAAGTACAAGAATTCTGACTCTTCTTACTATCTATGATTTGAACCATTCCTGTGACACTAGTAATAGATTTCGATGCTTCACTTCAGGTTTACTGTATCCTTCTGACCTTCTTATTGACGATGAAACACAGAAATTGCATCGGAATTAAATACAAAAGGCACAATGCCGACTAAGTGCAAGAAGACTGTCTCTTCTTTCTGTCTATGTTTTGAACCATTCCTGTGAAACTAGTTATAGATTTCGATGCTTCACACCACGTTTACTGTATCCCTTGGACCTTCTTATTGACGATGAAACACCGAAATTGCATCGGAATTAAATAGAAAAAGCACAATGCCGACTTAGGTACAAGAAGACTGACTCTTGTTACTGACCATGATTTGAACCATTCCTGTGACACTAGTTATAGATTCCGATGCTTCACTTCCGGTTTACTGTATCCCTTGGACCTTTTATAGACGATGAGACACAGAAATTGCATCGGAATTAAATACAAAAGTCACAATGCCGACTTAAGGACAAGAAGACCGACTCTTCATACTGACTATGTTTTGAACCTTTCCTGGGACACTAGTTATAGATTCCGATGCTTCACTTCATGTTTACTGTATTCCTCTGACCTTCTTATTGACGATGAAACACAGAAATTGCATCGGAAAAAAATAGAAAAGGCACAATGCCGACTTAAGTACAAGAGGACTGACTCTTCTCACTGACTATGTTTGAACCATTCCTGTGACACTAGTTATAGATTACGAAGCTTCACTTCAGGTTTACTGTATCCCTTGGAACTTCTTATTGACGATGCAACACAGAAATTGCATCGGACTTAAATACAAAAGGCTCAATGCCGACTTAAGGACAAGAAGACTGACTCTTCTTATTGACTATGATTTGAACCATTCCTGTGACACTAGTTATAGATTCCGATGCTTCACTTCATGTTTGCTGTATCCCTCTGACTTTCGTATTGACGATGAAACACAGAAATTGCATCGGAATTAAATAGAAAAGGCTCAATGCCGACTTAAGGACAAGAAGACTGACTCTTCTTACTGACTATGCTTTGAACCATTCCTGTGACACTAGTTATAAATTCCGATGCTTCACTTCACGTTTACTTAATCCCTTGGACCTTCTTATTGACGATAAAACACGGAAATTGCATCGGAATTAAATACAAAAGGCACATTGCCGAATTGAGTACAAGAACACTGACTCTTCCTACTGTCTATGTTTTGAACCATTCCTGTGACACTAGTTATAGATTCCGATGCTTCACTTCAGGTTTACTGTATCCCTTGGATCATCTTATTGACGATGAAACAGAGAAATTGCATCGGAACTAAATACAAAACGCACAATGCCGACTTAACTACAAGAAGACAGACACTTCTTACTGACTATGTTTTGAAAAATTCCTGTGACACTAGTTATAGATTCCGATGCTTAACGTCAGGTTTACTGACTCCCTTGGACCTTCTTATTGACGATGAAACACAGAAACTACGTCGAAATTGAACAGAAAAGGCCCAATGCCGATTTAAGTACAAGAAAACTATCTCTTCCTACTGACTATGTTTTGAACCATTCCTGTGACACTAGTTATAGATTCCGATGCTTCACTTCAGATTTACTGTATCCCTTGGACCTTCTTCTTGACGTTGAAACACAGGAATTGCATCGGAATTATATAGAAAAGGCACAATGCAGACTTAAGTACAAGAAGACTGAATCTTCCTACTGTCTATGATTTGAACCATTCCTGTGACACTAGTTTTAGATTCCGATGCTTCACTTCAAGTTTACTTTATCCCCCTGACCTTCTTACTGACGATGAAACACAGAAATTGCATCGGAATTAAATACAAAAGGCACAATGTCGACTTAAGTACATAAAGACTGACTCTTCATACTGTCTATGTTTTGAACCATTCCTGTGACATTAGTTATGGATTCCGATGTTTCACTTCAGGTTTACTGTATCCGTTGCACGTTCTTATTGGCGACGAAACACAGAAATTGCATCGGAATTAAATTGAAAAGGCACAATGACGACTTAAGTACGAGAAGACTGACTCTTCCTACTGTCTATGTTTGAACCAATCCTGTGAGACTAATTATAGACTCCGATGCTTCACTTCAGGTATTCTGAATCCCTTAGAACGTCTTATTGACGATGAAACACAGAAATTGCATCGGAATTAGATACAAATGGCACAATGCCGACTTCAGTACAAGAAGACTGACTCTTCTTACTGTCTACGTTTTGAACCATTCCTGTGACGCTAGTTATAGATTCCGATGCTTCACTTCAGGTTTACAGTATCACTTGGACCTTTTTATTGACGACGAAACACAGAAATTGCGTCGGAATTAAATAGAAAAGGCACAATGCCGACTTAGGTACAAGTCGACTATCTCCTCCTACTGTCTATGTTTGTACCATTCCTGTGACACTAGTTATAGATTCCGATGCTTCTCTTCAGGTTTACTGAATCCCTCTGACCTTCTTATTAACGATGAAACACTGAAGTTGCATAGGAATTAAATACAAAGTCACAATGCCGACTTAAGTACAAGAAGACTGACTCTTCTTACTGACTATGTTTTGAACCATTCCTGTGACATTAGTTATTGATTCCGATTCTTCACTTCAGGTTTACTGTATTCCTTGGACCTTCGTATTGACGATGAAACACAGAAATTGCATCGGAATTAAATAGGAAAGACACAATGCCGTCTTATGTACAAGCAGACTGACCCTTCTTAGTGACTATGTTTTGAACCATTCCAGTGACGCTAGTTACAGATTCCGATGCTTCACTTACGGTTTAGTGTATCAGTTGGAACTTCTTATTCACGACGAAACACAGAAATTGCATCGCAATTAAATACAAAAGGCACAATGCCGACTTAAGTACAAGAAGACTGACTCTTCTTACTGACAATGTGTTGAACCATGCCTGTGACACTAGTTAGAGATTCCGAAGGTTCACTTCAGGTTTACTGTGTCCCTCTGACCTTCTTATTGACACTGAAACCCAGTAATTGCATTGGAATTAAATTGAAAAGGGCACAATGCCGACTTAAGTACAAGAAGACTGACTCTTCTCACTGTCTATGATTAGAACCATACCTGTGACACTAGTTATAGATAACGATGCTCCACTTCAGGCTTGCTGTATCCCTTGGACATTCTTATTGACGATGAAACACAGATATTGCATCGGAACTAAATACAAAAGGCACAATGCCGACTTAAGTACAAGAAGACTGACTCTTCCTACAGTCTATGTTTTGAACCATTCCTGTGACACTAGTTATAGATTCCGATTATTCACCTCAGGTTTACTGTATCCCTCTGACCTTCTTATTGACGATGAAACACAGAAATTGCATCGGAATCAAATACAAAATGCACAACGCCGACTTAAGTATAAGAAGACTGACTCTTCTTGCTGACTATGATTTGAACCATTCCTGTGACACTAGTTATGGATTCCGATGTTTCACTTCAGGTTTACTGTATCCGTTGCACGTTCTTATTGGCGACGAAACACAGAAATTGCATCGGAATTAAATTGAAAAGGCACAATGACGACTTAAGTACGAGAAGACTGACTCTTCCTACTGTCTATGTTTGAACCAATCCTGTGAGACTAATTATAGACTCCGATGCTTCACTTCAGGTATTCTGAATCCCTTAGAACGTCTTATTGACGATGAAACACAGAAATTGCATCGGAATTAGATACAAATGGCACAATGCCGACTTCAGTACAAGAAGACTGACTCTTCTTACTGTCTACGTTTTGAACCATTCCTGTGACGCTAGTTATAGATTCCGATGCTTCACTTCAGGTTTACAGTATCACTTGGACCTTTTTATTGACGACGAAACACAGAAATTGCGTCGGAATTAAATAGAAAAGGCACAATGCCGACTTAGGTACAAGTCGACTATCTCCTCCTACTGTCTATGTTTGTACCATTCCTGTGACACTAGTTATAGATTCCGATGCTTCTCTTCAGGTTTACTGAATCCCTCTGACCTTCTTATTAACGATGAAACACTGAAGTTGCATAGGAATTAAATACAAAGTCACAATGCCGACTTAAGTACAAGAAGACTGACTCTTCTTACTGACTATGTTTTGAACCATTCCTGTGACATTAGTTATTGATTCCGATTCTTCACTTCAGGTTTACTGTATTCCTTGGACCTTCGTATTGACGATGAAACACAGAAATTGCATCGGAATTAAATAGGAAAGACACAATGCCGTCTTATGTACAAGCAGACTGACCCTTCTTAGTGACTATGTTTTGAACCATTCCAGTGACGCTAGTTACAGATTCCGATTCTTCACTTACGGTTTAGTGTATCAGTTGGAACTTCTTATTCACGACGAAACACAGAAATTGCATCGCAATTAAATACAAAAGGCACAATGCCGACTTAAGTACAAGAAGACTGACTCTTCTTACTGACAATGTGTTGAACCATGCCTGTGACACTAGTTAGAGATTCCGAAGGTTCACTTCAGGTTTACTGTGTCCCTCTGACCTTCTTATTGACACTGAAACCCAGTAATTGCATTGGAATTAAATTGAAAAGGGCACAATGCCGACTTAAGTACAAGAAGACTGACTCTTCTCACTGTCTATGATTAGAACCATACCTGTGACACTAGTTATAGATAACGATGCTCCACTTCAGGCTTGCTGTATCCCTTGGACATTCTTATTGACGATGAAACACAGATATTGCATCGGAACTAAATACAAAAGGCACAATGCCGACTTAAGTACAAGAAGACTGACTCTTCCTACAGTCTATGTTTTGAACCATTCCTGTGACACTAGTTATAGATTCCGATTATTCACCTCAGGTTTACTGTATCCCTCTGACCTTCTTATTGACGATGAAACACAGAAATTGCATCGGAATCAAATACAAAATGCACAACGCCGACTTAAGTATAAGAAGACTGACTCTTCTTACTGTCTATGATTTTGAACCATTCCTGTGAGACTAGTTATAGATACCGATGCTCCACTTTAGGCTTGCTGTATCCCTTGGACCATCGTATTGACGATGAAACACAGATGGTGCATCGGAATTAAATACAAAATTCACAATGCCGACTTATGTACAAGAAGACTGACTCTTCTAACTGACTATGTTTTGAACCATTCCTGTGACACTAGTTATAGATTCCGATGTTACACTTCATTTTTACTGTATCCCTAGGACCTTCTTATTGACGATGAAACACAGAAACTGCGTCGAAATTGAACAGAAAAGGCCCAATGCCGATTTAAGTACAAGAAAACTATCTCTTCCTACTGACTATGTTTTGAACCATTCCTGTGACACTAGTTATAGATTCCGATGCTTCACTTCAGATTTACTGTATCCCTTGGACCTTCTTCTTGACGTTGAAACACAGGAATTGCATCGGAATTATATAGAAAAGGCACAATGCAGACTTAAGTACAAGAAGACTGAATCTTCCTACTGTCTATGATTTGAACCATTCCTGTGACACTAGTTTTAGATTCCGATGCTTCACTTCAAGTTTACTTTATCCCCCTGACCTTCTTACTGACGATGAAACACAGAAATTGCATCGGAATTAAATACAAAAGGCACAATGTCGACTTAAGTACATAAAGACTGACTCTTCATACTGTCTATGTTTTGAACCATTCCTGTGACATTAGTTATAGATTCCGATGTTTCACTTCAGGTTTACTGTATCCGTTGCACGTTCTTATTGGCGACGAAACACAGAAATTGCATCGGAATTAAATAGAAAAGGCACAATGACGACTTAAGTACGAGAAGACTGACTCTTCCTACTGTCTATGTTTGAACCATTCCTGTGAGACTAATTATAGATTCCGATGCTTCACTTCAGGTTTTCTGAATCCCTTGGAACGTCTTATTGACGATGAAACACAGAAATTGCATCGGAATTAGATACAAATGGCACAATGCCGACTTCAGTACAAGAAGACTGACTCTTCTTACTGTCTACGTTTTGAACCATTCCTGTGACGCTAGTTATAGATTCCGATGCTTCACTTCAGGTTTACAGTATCACTTGGACCTTTTTATTGACGACGAAACACAGAAATTGCGTCGGAATTAAATAGAAAAGGCACAATGCCGACTTAGGTACAAGTCGACTATCTCCTCCTACTGTCTATGTTTGTACCATTCCTGTGACACTAGTTATAGATTCCGATGCTTCACTTCAGGTTTACTGAATCCCTCTGACCTTCTTATTAACGATGAAACACTGAAGTTGCATAGGAATTAAATACAAAGTCACAATGCCGACTTAAGTACAAGAAGACTGACTCTTCTTACTGACTATGTTTTGAACCATTCCTGTGACATTAGTTATTGATTCCGATTCTTCACTTCAGGTTTACTGTATTCCTTGGACCTTCGTTTTGACGATGAAACACAGAAATTGCATCGGAATTAAATAGGAAAGACACAATGCCGTCTTATGTACAAGCAGACTGACCCTTCTTAGTGACTATGTTTTGAACCATTCCAGTGACGCTAGTTACAGATTCCGATGCTTCACTTACGGTTTAGTGTATCAGTTGGAACTTCTTATTCACGATGAAACACAGAAATTGCATCGCAATTAAATACAAAAGGCACAATGCCGACTTAAGTACAAGAAGACTGACTCTTCTTACTGACAATGTGTTGAACCATGCCTGTGACACTAGTTAGAGATTCCGAAGGTTCACTTCAGGTTTACTGTGTCCCTCTGACCTTCTTATTGACACTGAAACCCAGTAATTGCATTGGAATTAAATTGAAAAGGGCACAATGCCGACTTAAGTACAAGAAGACTGACTCTTCTCACTGTCTATGATTAGAACCATACCTGTGACACTAGTTATAGATAACGATGCTCCACTTCAGGCTTGCTGTATCCCTTGGACATTCTTATTGACGATGAAACACAGATATTGCATCGGAACTAAATACAAAAGGCACAATGCCGACTTAAGTACAAGAAGACTGACTCTTCCTACAGTCTATGTTTTGAACCATTCCTGTGACACTAGTTATAGATTCCGATTATTCACCTCAGGTTTACTGTATCCCTCTGACCTTCTTATTGACGATGAAACACAGAAATTGCATCGGAATCAAATACAAAATGCACAACGCCGACTTAAGTATAAGAAGACTGACTCTTCTTACTGTCTATGATTTTGAACCATTCCTGTGAGACTAGTTATAGATACCGATGCTCCACTTTAGGCTTGCTGTATCCCTTGGACCATCGTAATGACGATAAACACAGATGGTGCATCGGAATTAAATACAAAATTCACAATGCCGACTTATGTACAAGAAGACTGACTCTTCTAACTGACTATGTTTTGAACCATTCCTGTGACACTAGTTATAGATTCCGATGTTACACTTCATTTTTACTGTATCCCTAGGACCTTCTTATTGACGATGAAACACAGATATTACATCGGAACTAAATACAAAAGGCACAATGCCGACTTAAGTACAAGAAGACTGACTCTTAATACTGTCTATGTTTGAACCATTCCTGTGACACTAGTTATAGATTCCGATGCTTCACTTTAGGTTTACTGTATCCCTCTGACCTTCTTATTGACGATGAAACACAGAAACTGAATCGGAATTAAATACAAAATGCACAATGCCGACTTAAGTACAAGAAGACTGACTCTTCTTACTGTCTATGATTTTGAACCATTCCTGTGACACTAGTTATAGATTCCGATGCTTCTCTTCAGGTTTACTGTATCCCTTGGACTTTCTTATTGACGATGAAACACAGAAATTACATCGGAATTAAACACAAAAGGCACAATGCCGACTTAAGTATAAGAAGACTGACCCTTCTTACTGTCTATGTTTTGAACCATTCCTGTGACGCTAGTTATGGATTCCGGTGCTTCACTTCAGGTTTACTGTATCCCTCTGACCTTCTTATTGCCGATGAAACACAGAAATAGCATCGGAATTAAATACAAAAGGCACAATGCCGAATTCAGTACAAGAAGACTGACTCTTCGTACTGACTATGATTGTACCATTCCTGTGACACTAGTTATAAATTCCGATGATTCACTTCAGGTTTACTGTATCCCTTGGACCTTCTTATTGATGATGAAACACAGAAATTGTATCGGAATTAAATAGAAAAGGCACAATGCCGACTTAAGTACAAGAAGACTGACTCTTCTTACTGACTATGATTTTAACCATTCCTGTGACACTAGTTGAAGATTCCGATGCTTCACTTCAGGTTTACTGAATCCCTCTGCCCTTCTTATTAACGATGAAACACAGAATTAGCATCGGAATTAAATACAAAGGCACAATGCCGACTTAAGTACTAGAAGACTGACTCTTCCTACTGTCTATGTTTTGAACGATGCCTGTGACATTAGTAATAGATTCCTATGGTTCACTTCAGATTTACTGTATCACGTGGACCTTCTTGTTGACGACGAAACACAGAAATTGCGTCGGAATTGAACAGAAATGGCACAATGCTGATTTAAGTACAAGAAGACTATCTCTTCCTACTGTCCATGTTTTGTACCATTCCTGTGACACAAGTTATAGATTCCGATGCTTCACTTCAGGTTTACTGTATCCCTTGGACCTTCTTATTGACGATGAAACACAGGAATTGCATCGGAATTAAATAGAAAAGGCACAATGCAGACTGAAGTACAAGAAGACGGACTCTTCATACTGTCTATGATTTGAACCATTCCTGTGACACTAGATTCAGATTCCGATGCGTCACTTGAAGTTTACTTTATCCCTCTGACCTTCTTATTGACAATGAAACACAGAAATTGAATAAGAATTAAATACAAAAGGCACAAGCCGGCTTAAGTACAAGAAGAATGACTATTCTTACTGACTATGTTTGAACTATTACTGTGACACAAGTTATAGATTCCGATGCTTCACTTCTGGTTTGCTGAATCCCCTGGACCTTCTTATTGACGATGAAACACATAAATTGCATCGGAATTAAATACAAAAGGCACAATGCCGACTTAAGTACAAGAAAACTGACACTTCTTATTGTCTATGTTTTGAACCATTCCTGTGACACTAGTTATGGAATCCGATGCTTCACTTCAGGTTCACTGTATCACGTGGACCTTCTTGTTGACGACGAAACACAGAAATTGCGTCGGAATTGAACAGAAATGGCACAATGCCGATTTAAGTACAAGAAAACTTGCTCTTACTACTGTCTATGTTTTGAACCATTCCTGTGACACTAGTTATAGATTCCGATGCTTCACTTCAGGTTTACTGTATCCCTTGGACCATCTTATTGGCGATGAAACACAGGTATTGCATCGGAATTAAATAGAAAAGGCACAATGCAGACTTAAGTACAAGAAGACTGACTCTTCATACTGTCTATGATGTGAACCATTCCTGTGACACTAGTTTCAGTTTCCAATGCGTCACTTGAAGTTTACTTTATCCCTCTGACCTTCGTATTGACGATGAAACACAGAAATTGAATAAGAATTAAATACAAAAGGCACAAGCCGGCTTAAGTACAAGAAGACTGACTCTTCTTACTGACTATGTTTGAACTATTACTGTGACACTAGTTATAGATTCCGATCTTTCACTTCTTGTTTGCTGAATCCCTTGGACCTTCTTATTGACGATGAAACACAGAAATTGCATCGGAATTAAATACAAAAGGCACAATGCCGACTTAAGTACAAGAAGACTGACTCTTCTTGCTGTCTATGATTTGAACCATTCCTGTGTCACTAGTTATAGATTCCGATGCTTCACCTCAGGTTTACTGTATCCCTTGGAACCTCTTATTGACGATGAAACACAGAAATTGCATCTGAATTAAATACAAAAGTCACAATGCCGACTTAAGTACAAGAAGACTGACTCTTCTTACTGACTATGATTTGAACCATTCCAGTGACACTAATTATAGATTCCGATGCTTCACTTCAGGTTTACTGTATCCCTTGGACCTTTTTATTGACGATGAAACACTGAAATTGCATCGGAATTTAATACAGAAGGCACAATGCCGACTTAAGTACAAGAAGACTGACTCTTCCTACTGTCTATGTTTCAACCATTCCTGTGACACTAGTTTTAGATTCCGATGCTTCACCTCAGGTTTACTGTATCTCTTGGAACTCCTTATTGACGATGAAACACAGAAATTGCATCTGAATTAAATACAAAAGTCACAATGCCGACTTAAGTACAAAAAGACTGACTCTTCTTACTGACTATGATTTGAACCATTCCTGTGACACTAGTTATAGATTCCGATGCTTCAGTTCAGGTTTACTGTATCCCTGTGACCTCCTTATTGACGATGAAACACAGAAATTGCATTGGAATTAAATAGAAAAGGCACAATGCCGACTTGAGTACAAGAAGACTGACTCTTCTTACAGTCTATGTTTTGAACCATTCTTTTGACACTAGTTATAGATTTCGATGCTTAACTTCAGGTTTACTGTATCCCTTGGACCTTGTTATTGACGATGATACACAGAAATTGCATCGGAATTTAATATAAAAGGGACAATGCCGACGGAAGTACAAGAAGGCTGACTCTTCTTACTATCTATGATTTGAACCATTCCTGTGACACTAGTAATAGATTTCGATGCTTCACTTCAGGTTTACTGTATCCTTCTGACCTTCTTATTGACGATGAAACACAGAAATTGCATCGGAATTAAATACAAAAGACACAATGCCGACTAAGTGCAAGAAGACTGTCTCTTCTTACTGTCTATGTTTTGAACCATTCCTGTGAAACTAGTTATAGATTTCGATGCTTCACACCACGTTTACTGTATCCCTTGGACCTTCTTATTGACGATGAAACACCGAAATTGCATCGGATTTAAATAGAAAAAGCACAATGCCGACTTAGGTACAAGAAGACTGACTCTTGTTACTGACCATGATTTGAACCATTCCTGTGACACTAGTTATAGATTCCGATGCTTCACTTCTGGTTTACCGTATCCCTTGGACCTTTTATAGACGATGAGACACAGAAATTGCATCGGAATTAAATACAAAAGTCACAATGCCGACTTAAGGACAAGAAGACCGACTCTTCATACTGACTATGTTTTGAACCTTTCCTGGGACACTAGTTATAGATTCCGATGCTTCACTTCATGTTTACTGTGTTCCTCTGACCTTCTTATTGACGATGAAACACAGAAATTGCATCGGAAAAAATAGAAAAGGCACAATGCCGACTTAAGTACAAGAGGACTGACTCTTCTCACTGACTATGTTTGAACCATTCCTGTGACACTAGTTATAGATTACGAAGCTTCACTTCAGGTTTACTGTATCCCTTGGACCTTCTTATTGACGATGCAACACAGAAATTGCATCGCACTTAAATACAAAAGGCTCAATGCCGACTTAAGGACAAGAAGACTGACTCTTCTTATTGACTATGATTTGAACCATTCCTGTGACACTAGTTATAGATTCCGATGCTTCACTTCATGTTTGCTGTATCCCTCTGACTTTCGTATTGACGATGAAACACAGAATTTGCATCGGAATTAAATAGAAAAGGCTCAATGCCGACTTAAGGACAAGAAGACTGACTCTTCTTACTGACTATGCTTTGAACCATTCCTGTGACACTAGTTATAAATTCCGATGCTTCACTTCACGTTTACTTAATCCCTTGGACCTTCTTATTGACGATAAAACACGGAAATTGCATCGTAATTAAATACAAAAGGCACATTGCCGAATTGAGTACAAGAACACTGACTCTTCCTACTGTCTATGTTTTGAACCATTCCTGTGACACTAGTTATAGATTCCGATGCTTCACTTTAGGTTTACTGTATCCCTTGGATCTTCTTATTGACGATGAAACAGAGAAATTGCATCGGAACTAAATACAAAAGGCACAATGCAGACTTAACTACAAGAAGACAGACACTTCTTACTGACTATGTTTTGAAAAATTCCTGTGACACTAGTTATAGATTCCGATGCTTAACGTCAGGTTTACTGACTCCCTTGGACCTTCTTATTGACGATGAAACACAGAAACTGCGTCGAAATTGAACAGAAAAGGCACAATGCCGATTTAAGTACAAAAAAACTATCTCTTCCTACTGACTATGTTTTGAACCATTCCTGTGACACTATTTATAGATTCCGATGCTTCACTTCAGATTTACTGTATCCCTTGGACCTTCGTATTGACGTTGAAACACAGGAATTGCATCGGAATTATATAGAAAAGGCACAATGCAGACTTAAGTACAAGAAGACTGAATCTTCCTACTGTCTATGATTTGAACCATTCCTGTGACACTAGTTTTAGATTCCGATGCTTCACTTCAAGTTTACTTTATCCCCCTGACCTTCTTACTGACGATGAAACACAGAAATTGCATCGGAATTAAATACAAAAGGCACAATGTCGACTTAAGTACAAGAAGACTGACTCTTCATACTGTCTATGTTTTGAACCATTCCTGTGACATTAGTTATAGATTCCGATGTTTCACTTAAGGTTTACTGTATCCGTTGCACGTTCTTATTGGCGACGAAACACAGAAATTGCATCGGAATTAAATAGAAAAGGCACAATGACGACTTAAGTACGAGAAGACTGACTCTTCCTACTGTCTATGTTTTGAACCATTCCTGTGAGACTAATTATAGATTCCGATGCTTCACTTCAGGTTTTCTGAATCCCTTGGAACGTCTTATTGACGATGAAACACAGAAATTGCATCGGAATTAGATACAAATGGCACAATGCCGACTTCAGTACAAGAAGACTGACTCTTCTTACTGTCTACGTTTTTAACCATTCCTGTGACGCTAGTTATAGATTCCGATGCTTCACTTCAGGTTTACAGTATCACTTGGACCTTTTTATTGACGACGAAACACAGAAATTGCGTCGGAATTAAATAGAAAAGGCACAATGCCGACTTAGGTACAAGTCGACTATCTCCTCCTACTATCTTTGTTTGTACCATTCCTGTGACACTAGTTATAGATTCCGATGCTTCACTTCAGGTTTACTGAATCCCTCTGACCTTCTTATTAACGATGAAACACTGAAGTTGCATAGGAATTAAATACAAAAGGTACAATGCCGACTTAAGTACAAGAAGACTGACACTTCTTACTGACTATGTTTTGAACCATTCCTGTGACATTAGTTATTGATTCCGATTCTTCACTTCAGGTTTACTGTATTCCTTGGACCTTCGTATTGACGATGAAACACAGAAATTGCATCGGAATTAAATAGAAAAGACACAATGCCGTCTTATGTACAAGCAGACTGACCCTTCTTAGTGTCTATGTTTTGAACCATTCCAGTGACGCTAGTTACAGATTCCGATGCTTCACTTACGGTTTAGTGTATCAGTTGGAACTTCTTATTCACGATGAAACACAGAAATTGCATCGCAATTAAATACAAAAGGCACAATGCCGACTTAAGTACAAGAAGACTGACTCTTCTTACTGTCTATGAATTTGAACCATTCCTGTGACACTGGTTATAGATTCCGATGCTTCTCTTCAGGTTTACTGTATCCCTTGGACTTTCTTATTGACGATGAAACACAGAAATTACATCGGAATTAAACACAAAAGGCACAATGCCGACTTAAGTATAAGAAGACTGACCCTTCTTACTGTCTATGTTTTGAACCATTCCTGTGACGCTAGTTATGGATTCCGGGGCTTCACTTCAGGTTTACTGCATCCCTCTGACCTTCTTATTGCCGATGAAACACAGAAATAGCATCGGAATTAAATACAAAAGGCACAATGCCGACTTCAGTACAAGAAGACTGACTCTTCGTACTGACTATGATTGTACCATTCCTGTGACACTAGTTATAAATTCCGATGATTCACTTCAGGTTTACTGTATCCCTTGGACCTTCTTATTGATGATGAAACACAGAAATTGTATCGGAATTAAATAGAAAAGGCACAATGCCGACTTAAGTACAAGAAGACTGACTCTTCTTACTGACAATGATTTTAACCATTCCTGTGACACTAGTTGAAGATTCCGATGCTTCACTTCAGGTTTACTGAATCCCTCTGCCCTTCTTATTAACGATGAAACACAGAATTAGCATCGGAATTAAATACAAAAGGCACAATGCCGACTTAAGTACTAGAAGACTGACTCTTCCTACTGTCTATGTTTTGAACGATGCCTGTGACATTAGTAATAGATTCCTATGCTTCACTTTAGGTTTACTGTATCCTTTGGACCTTCTTATTGGCGACGAAACACAGAAATTGCATCGGAATTATATAGGAAAGGTACAATGCCGACTTAAGTACAAGATGACTGACTCTTCCTACTGTCATTGCTTTGAACCATTCCTGTGACACTAGTTATAGATTCCGATGCTTCACCTCAGGTTCACAGTATCCCTCTGGCCTTCGTATTGACGATGAAACACAGAAATTGCATCGGAATTAAATAGAAAAGGCACAATGCCGTCTTAAGTACAAGCAGACTGACCCTTCTTAGTGTCTACGTTTTGAACCATTCCAGTGACGCTAGTTACAGATTCCGATGCTTCACTTACGGTTTACTGTATCGGTTGGAACTTCTTATTCACGATTAAACACAGAAATTGCATCGGAATTAAATACAAAAGGCACAATGCCGACATAAGTACAGGAAGACTGACTCTTCTTACTGACTATGTGTTGAACCATTCCTGTGACACTAGTTAGAGATTCCGAAGTTTCACTTCAGGTTTACTCTATCCCTCTGACCTTCTTATTGACAATGAAACACAGTAATTGCATTGGAATTAAATTGAAAAGGGCACAATGCCGACTTAAGAACAAGAAGACTGACTCTTCTCACTGTCTATGATTTGAACCATTCCTGTGACACTAGTTATAGATACCGATGCTCCACTTAAGGCTTGCTGTATCCCTTGGACCTTCTTATTGACGATGAAACACAGAAATAGCATCGGAATTAAATACAAAAGCACAATGCCGACCAAAGTACAAGAAGACTGGCTCTTCTTACTGACTATGTCTTGCACCATTCCTGTGACCCTAGTTATAGATTCCGAGCTTCACTTCAGGTTTTCTTTTTCCCTCTCACCTTCTTATTGACGATGATACACAGAAATTGCATCGGAAATAAATACAAAAGGCACAATGCCAACGTAAGTACATGTAGACTGAATCTTCCCACTGTCTATGTCTTGAACCATTCCTGTGACACTAGTTATAGGTTCCGATGCTTCATTTCAGGTTTAATGTATCCCTTGGACCTTCTTATTGACGTTGAAACACAGATGGTGGATCGGAATTAAATACAAAAGGCACAATGCCGACTTAAGTACAAGAAGACTGACCCTTCTTACTGTCTATGTTTTGAACCATTCCTGTGACACTAGTTATGGATTTCGATGCTTCACTTCAGGTTTACTGTATCCCTCTGACATCCTTATTGCCGATGAAACACAGAAATAGCATCGGAATTAAATACAAAAGGCACAATGCCGACTTAAGTACAAGAAGATTGACTCTTCGTACTGACTATAATTGTACCATTCCTGTGACACTAGTTATAGATTCCGATGATTCACTTCAGGTTTACTGTATCCCTTGGACCTTCTTATTGACGATGAAACACAGAAATTACATCGGAATTAAACACAAAAGGCACAATGCCGACTTAAGTATAAGAAGACTGACCCTTCTTACTGTCTATGTTTTGAACCATTCCTGTGACGCTAGTTATGGATTCCGGGGCTTCACTTCAGGTTTACTGCATCCCTCTGACCTTCTTATTGCCGATGAAACACAGAAATAGCATCGGAATTAAATACAAAAGGCACAATGCCGACTTCAGTACAAGAAGACTGACTCTTCGTACTGACTATGATTGTACCATTCCTGTGACACTAGTTATAAATTCCGATGATTCACTTCAGGTTTACTGTATCCCTTGGACCTTCTTATTGATGATGAAACACAGAAATTGTATCGGAATTAAATAGAAAAGGCACAATGCCGACTTAAGTACAAGAAGACTGACTCTTCTTACTGACTATGATTTTAACCATTCCTGTGACACTAGTTGAAGATTCCGATGCTTCACTTCAGGTTTACTGAATCCCTCTGCCCTTCTTATTAACGATGAAACACAGAATTAGCATCGGAATTAAATACAAAAGGCACAATGCCGACTTAAGTACTAGAAGACTGACTCTTCCTACTGTCTATGTTTTGAACGATGCCTGTGACATTAGTAATAGATTCCTATGCTTCACTTTAGGTTTACTGTATCCTTTGGACCTTCTTATTGGCGACGAAACACAGAAATTGTATCGGAATTATATAGGAAAGGTACAATGCCGACTTAAGTACAAGATGACTGACTCTTCCTACTGTCATTGCTTTGAACCATTCCTGTGACACTAGTTATAGATTCCGATGCTTCACCTCAGGTTCACAGTATCCCTCTGGCCTTCGTATTGACGATGAAACACAGAAATTGCATCGGAATTAAATAGAAAAGGCACAATGCCGTCTTAAGTACAAGCAGACTTACCCTTCTTAGTGTCTACGTTTTGAACCATTCCAGTGACGCTAGTTACAGATTCCGATGCTTCACTTACGGTTTACTGTATCGGTTGGAACTTCTTATTCACGATTAAACACAGAAATTGCATCGGAATTAAATACAAAAGGCACAATGCCGACATAAGTACAGGAAGACTGACTCTTCTTACTGACTATGTGTTGAACCATTCCTGTGACACTAGTTAGAGATTCCGAAGTTTCACTTCAGGTTTACTCTATCCCTCTGACCTTCTTATTGACAATGAAACACAGTAATTGCATTGGAATTAAATTGAAAAGGGCACAATGCCGACTTAAGAACAAGAAGACTGACTCTTCTCACTGTCTATGATTTGAACCATTCCTGTGACACTAGTTATAGATACCGATGCTCCACTTAAGGCTTGCTGTATCCCTTGGACCTTCTTATTGACGATGAAACACAGAAATAGCATCGGAATTAAATACAAAAGCACAATGCCGACCAAAGTACAAGAAGACTGGCTCTTCTTACTGACTATGTCTTGCACCATTCCTGTGACCCTAGTTATAGATTCCGAGCTTCACTTCAGGTTTTCTGTTTCCCTCTCACCTTCTTATTGACGATGAAACACAGAAATTGCATCGGAAATAAATACAAAAGGCACAATGCCAACTTAAGTACATGTAGACTGAATCTTCCCACTGTCTATGTCTTGAACCATTCCTGTGACACTAGTTATAGGTTCCGATGCTTCATTTCAGGTTTAATGTGTCCCTTGGACCTTCTTATTGACGTTGAAACACAGATGGTGGATCGGAATTAAATACAAAAGGCACAATGCCGACTTAAGTACAAGAAGACTGACCCTTCTTACTGTCTATGTTTTGAACCATTCCTGTGACACTAGTTATGGATTTCGATGCTTCACTTCAGGTTTACTGTATCCCTCTGACATCCTTATTGCCGATGAAACACAGAAATAGCATCGGAATTAAATACAAAAGGCACAATGCCGACTTAAGTACAAGAAGATTGACTCTTCGTACTGACTATAATTGTACCATTCCTGTGACACTAGTTATAGATTCCGATGATTCACTTGAGGTTTACTGTATCCCTTGGACCTTCTTATTGACGATGAAACACAGAAATTGCATCGGAATAAAATAGAAAAGGCACAATGCCGACGTAAGTACAACAAGACTGTCTCTTCCTACTGTCTATGTTTGAACCATTCCTGTGATACTAGTTATGGATTCCGATGCTTCACTTCAGGTTTACTGTATCCCTTGGACCTTCTTATTGACGATGAAACACAGAAATTGCATCGGAATTAAATACAAAAGGCACAATGCCGACTTAAGTACAAGAAGACTGACTCTTCTTACTAACTATGTTTGAACCATTCCTGTGACACTAGTTATAGATTCCGATTCTTCACTTCAGGTTTACTGTATCCCTTGGACCATCGCATTGACGATGAAACACAGAAATTGCATCGGAATTAAATACAAAAGGCACATTGCCGACTTAAGTACAAAAAAACTGACTCTTCTTACTGACTATGATTTGAACCATTCCTACGACACTAGTTGTAGATTCCGATGCTTCACTTCAGGTGTAATGTATCCCTCTGACCTTCTTATTAACGATGAAACACAGAAATTGCATCGGAATTAAATACAAAACGCACAATGCCGACTTAAGTACAAGAAGACTGACTCTTCTTACTTACTATGTTTTGAACCATTCCTGTGACACTAATTATAGATTCCGATGCTTCACTTTAGGTTACCGTATCCCTTAGACCTTCTTATTGACGATGAAACACAGAAATTGCATCGGAATTAAATACAAAAGCACAATGCCGACTTAAGTACAAGAAGACTGACTCTTCTTACTGACTATGATTTGAACTATTCCTGTGACACTAGATATGGATTCCGATGCTTCACTTCAGGTTTACTGTATCCCTCTGACCTTATTGACGATGAAACACAGAAATTGCATCGGAATTAAATACAAAAGGCAGAATGCCGACTTAAGTAAAAGAAGACTGACGCCTCTTACTGACTATTTCTTGATCCATTCCTTTGACACTAGTTATAGATTCCGATGCTTCACTTCAGGTTTACTGTATCCCGCTGACCTTCTTATTGACGATGAAACACAAAAGTTGCATCGGAATTAAATACAAAAGGCACAATGCCGACCTAAGTACTAGAAAACTGACACTTCTTACTGACTATGATTTGAACCATTCCTGTGACACTAGTTGTAGATTCCGATGCTTCACTTCAGGTTTACTGTATCCCTCAGACCTTCTTATTAACGATGAAACACAGAAATTGCATCGGAATTAAATACAAAAGGCACAATGCCGACTTAAGTACAAGAAGACTGACTCTTCTTACTGACTATATCTTGATCCATTCCTGTGACGCTAGTTATAGATTCCGATGCTTCACTTCAGGTTTACTGTATCCCTTAGACCTTCTTATTGACGATGAAACATAGAAATTGCATCGGAATTAAATACAAAAGGCACAATGCCGTCTTAAGTACAAGAAGACTGACTCTTCTTACTGACCATGATTTGAAACATTCCTGTGACACTAGTTATAGATTCCGATGCTTCACTTCAGGTTTACTGTATCCCTAGGACCTTCTTATTGACGATGAAACACAGAAATTGCATTAGAATTAAATACAAAAGGCACAATTCCAACTTAAGTACACGAAGACTGACTCTTCTTACTGACTATATCTTGATCCATTCCTGTCACACTAGTTATAGATTCCGATGCTTCACTTCAGGTTTACTGTATCCCTTAGACCTTCTCATTGACGATGAAACACAGAAATTGCATCGGAATTAAATACAAAATGCACAATGCCGACTTAAGTACAAGAAGACTGACTCTTCTTGCTGACTATGATTTGAACCATTCCTGTGACACTACTTATAGATTCCGATGCTTCACTTCAGGTTTACTGTATCCCTTGGCCCTTCGTATTGACGATGAAACACTGAAATTGCATCGGAATTAAATACAAAAGACACAATGCCGACTTAAGTACAAGAAGACTGACTCTTCTTACTGACTATGATTTGAACCACTCCTGTGACACTAGTTTGAGATTCCGATGCTTCACTTCAGGTTTACTGTATCCCTCTGACCTTCTTATTAACGATGAAACACAGAAATTGCATCGGAATTAAATACAAAAAGCACAATGCCGACTTAAGTACAAGAAGACTGACTCTTCTTAATGACTATGTTTTGAACCATTCCTGTGACACTAATTATAGATTCCGATGATTCACTTCAGGTTTACTGTATCCCTTGGACCTTCTTATTGACGATGAAACACAGAAATTGCATCGGAATAAAATAGAAAAGGCACAATGCCGACTTAAGTACAACAAGACTGTCTCTTCCTACTGTCTATGTTTGAACCATTCCTGTGATACTAGTTATGGATTCCGATGCTCCACTTCAGGTTTACTGTATCCCTTGGACCTTCTTATTGACGATGAAACACAGAAATTGCATCGGAATTAAATACAAAAGGCACAATGCCGACTTAAGTACAAGAAGACTGACTCTTCTTACTGACTATGTTTTGAACCATTCCTGTGACACTAGTTATAGATTCCGATTCTTCACTTCAGGTTTACTGTATCCCTTGGACCATCGCATTGACGATGAAACACAGAAAATGCATCGGAATTAAATACAAAAGGTACATTGCCGACTTAAGTACAACAAAACTGACTCTTCTTACTGACTATGATTTGAACCATTCCTATGACACTAGTTGTAGATTCCGATGCTTCACTTCAGGTGTACTGTATCCCTCTGACCTTCTTATCAACGGTGAAACACAGAAATTGCATCGGAATTAAATACAAAACGCACAATGCCGACTTAAGTACAAGAAGACTGACTCTTCTTACTTACTATGTTTTGAACCATTCCTGTGACACTAATTATAGATTCCGATGCTTCACTTTAGGTTACCGTATCCCTTAGACCTTCTTATTGACGATGAAACACAGAAATTGCATCGGAATTAAATACAAAAGGCACAATGCCGACTTAAGTACAAGAAGACTGACTCTTCTTACTGACTATGATTTGAACTATTCCTGTGACACTAGATATGGATTCCGATGCTTCACTTCAGGTTTACTGTATCCCTCTGACCTTATTGACGATGAAACACAGAGATTGCATCGGAATTAAATACAAAAGGCAGAATGCCGACTTAAGTAAAAGAAGACTGACGCCTCTTACTGACTATTTCTTGATCCATTCCTTTGACACTAGTTATAGATTCCGATGCTTCACTTCAGGTTTACTGTATCCCGCTGACCTTCTTATTGACGATGAAACACAAAAATTGCATCGGAATTAAATACAAAAGGCACAATGCCGACCTAAGTACAAGAAAACTGACACTTCTTACTGACTATGATTTGAACCATTCCTGTGACACTAGTTGTAGATTCCGATGCTTCACTTCAGGTTTACTGTATCCCTCAGACCTTCTTATTAACGATGAAACACAGAAATTGCATCGGAATTAAATACAAAAGGCACAATGCCGACTTAAGTACAAGAAGACTGACTCTTCTTACTGACTATATCTTGATCCATTCCTGTGACACTAGTTATAGATTCCGATGCTTCACTTCAGGTTTACTGTATCCCTTAGACCTTCTTATTGACGATGAAACATAGAAATTGCATCGGAATTAAATACAAAAGGCACAATGCTGTCTTAAGTACAAGAAGACTGACTCTTCTTACTGACTATGATTTGAACCATTCCTGTGACACTAGTTATAGATTCCGATGCTTCACTTCAGGTTTACTGTATCCCTTGGCCCTTCGTATTGACGAAGAAACACTGAAATTGCATCGGAATTAAATACAAAAGGCACAATGCCGACTTAAGTACAAGAAGACTGACTCTTCTTACTGACTATGATTTGAACCACTCCTGTGACACTAGTTTGAGATTCCGATGCTTCACTTCAGGTTTACTGTATCCCTCTGACCTTCTTATTAACGATGAAACACAGAAATTGCATCGGAATTAAATACAAAAGGCACAATGCCGACTTAAGTACAAGAAGACTGACTCTTCTTAATGACTATGTTTTCAACCATTCCTGTGACACTAATTATATATTCCGATGCTTCACTTTAGGTTACCGTATCCCTTGAGACCCTTCTTATTGACGATGAAACACAGAAATTGCATCGGAATTAAATATAAAAGGCACAATGCCGACTTAAGTACAAGAAGACTGACTCTTCTTACTGACTATGATTTGAACATTCCTGTGACACTGGGTATGGATTCCGATGCTTCACTTCAGGTTTACTGTATCCCTCAGACCTTCTTATTAACGATGAAACACAGAAATTGCATCGGAATTAAATACAAAAGGCACAATGCCGACTTAAGTACAAGAAGACTGACTCTTCTTACTGACTGTATCTTGATCCATTCCTGTGACACTAGTTATAGATTCCGGTGCTTCACTTCAGGTTTACTGTATCCCTTAGACCTTCTTATTGACGATGAAACATAGAAATTGCATCGGAATTAAATACAAAAGGCACAATGCCGTCTTAAGTACAAGAAGACTGGACTCTTCTTACTGACTATGATTTGAACCATTCCTGTGACACTAGTTATAGATTCCGATGCTTCACTTCAGGTTTACTGTATCCCTCTGACCTTCTTATTGACGATGAAAAAACAGAAATTGCATCGGAATTAAATACAAAAGGCACAATGCCGACTTAAGTACATGAAGACCCGAATCATCGGACTGACTATGTTTTGAACCATACCTGTGACACTCTTTATGGATTCCGATGCTTCACTTCAGGTTTACTGTATGCCTAGGACCTTTTTATCGACGATGAAACACAGAAATTGCATCCGAATTAAATACAAAAGGCACAATGCCGACTTAAGTACTACAAGACTGACTCTTCTTACTGACAATATCTTGATCCATTCCTGTGACACTCGTTATAGATTCCGATGCTTCACTTCAGGTTTACTGACCTTCCCTTGGACCTTCTTATTGACGATGAAACACAGAGAATTGCATCGGAATTAAATACAAAAGGCACAATGCGACTTAAGTACAAGAAGGACTGACTCTTCTTACTGACTATGATTTGAACCATTCCTATGACACTAGTTGTAGATTGCGATGCTTCACTTCAGGTTTACTGTATCCCTCCTGACCTTCTTACTAACGATTGAAACACAGAAATTGCATCGGAAATAAATACAAAAGGCACAATGTCGACTTAAGTACAAGAAGACTGACTCTTCTTACTGACTATGTTTGGGACCATTCCTGTGACACTAGTTATAGATTCCGATTCTTCACTTCAGGTTTACTGTATCCCTAGGACCTTCTTATTGACGATGAAACACAGAAATAGCATCGGAATTAAATACAAAAGGCACAATGCCGATTTAAGTACAAGATGACTGGCTCTTCTTACTGACTATGATTTGAACCATTCTTGTGACTCTAGTTATATATTCCGTTGCTTCACTTCAGGTTTACTGTATCCCTGTGACCTTGTTATTGACGATGAAACACAGAAATTGCATCAAAAAATAGATATAAAAGGCACAATGCCGACTTAAATACATTGTAGAGTGAATCTTCCTACTGTTTAGGTTTTGAACCATTCCTGTGACACTATTTATATTTTCCGATGCTTCTTTTCAGGTTTACTCTATCCCTTGGACCTTCGTATTGACGATGAAACACAGAAATTGCATTGGAATTAAATACAAAATGCACAATGCCGACTTAAGTACAAAGAAGACTGACTCATCTTACCGACAAAGTATGAACCATTCCTGTGACACTAGTTATAGCTTCCGATGTATCACTTCAAGTTTACTATATCCCTAGGACCTTCTTACTGACGATGAAACACAGAAATTGCATCGGAACTAAATATAAAAGTCACAATGCCGACTTAAGTACAAGAAGACTCACTCTTCCTACTGTCTATGCTTTGAACCATTCCTGTGACACTAGTTATAGATTCCGATTAATCACTTCAGGATTACTGTATCCCTCTGACCTTCTTTTTGACGATGAAACACAGAAATTGCATCGGAATTTAATAGTAAAGGCACAATGCCGACTTAAGTATAAGAAGATTGACTCTTCTTACTGTCTATGTTTTTGAACCATTCCTGTGACACTAGTTATAGATTCCGATGCTTCACTTCAGGTTTACTGTATCCCTTGTACCTTCTTATTGACTATGAAACACAGAAATTGCATCGGAAATAGATACAAAAGACACAATGCCAACTTAAGTACATGTAGACTGAATCTTCCTACTGTCTATGTTTTGAACCATTCCTGGTGACACTAGTTATAGATCCCGATGCTTCACTTCAGGTTACTGTATCCCTTAGACCTTCTTATTGACGATGAAACACAGAAATTGCATCGGAATTAATTACAAAAGGCACAATGCCGACTTAAGTACTAGAAGACTGACTCTTCTTACTGACTATGATTTGAACCATTCCTGTGACACTAGTTGTAGATTCAGAACTTCACTTCACGTTTACTGTATCCCTCTGACCTTCTTATTGACGATTATTATTATTATTATTATTAAGCATTACAATCCATGATGGGCTTTTTGCTGCAGAATGGACAATGTTGAACCACTTTGCTCTGTCTTTACAAGTAATTTGCCACTGTCTGTCATGTCCCTAGTTTTCTGAGATCGTCTTGAATATTGTCCAAGTAACTCATTGCGTGGGCGTCCAAGAGGTCGCCTTCCGGGTGGGAATCTCTTCAGTCACTTTTCTTGATGGTCCTGTTTGGTGGTGCTCTGATGACACGCCCTATCCATCTTCAGTCTTTTGGCTTAATTTTGGCCACTATATCGGAGTCTTTAAATAATTTGTAAATTTCATTGTTATTTAGCAATCTCCATTCATCACTGACTCCTAATTTTTCGTTCAAATACTCTTAATCTGTTTTCCTCTTTTTTTGTGAGAGTCCAGGTTTCAGATCCATAGGTGAGTACTGGTATAATCAATGATTTGTATACTTGAGTTTGGTGTTCCTAGAAATTAACTTGCTTTTGAAAACTGTCAAGAGACTATAGTAGCATTTGTTAGCCTTCTGAATTCGTGATTCTATTTCAATTTTTATGGAGTTGTCAGAGGTTACTATTGTACCAAGGTAATTAAATTCATTTGTCTTGTGAAAGCTGTGTTATTAATTTGCAGTACATTATTATTTGATGGATAGCGGGATAAGATAAAGTACATTGTTTTGTCTGTATTCAGCTGGAGGCCTGTGCCATTTGTGGCTTTAATTAATTGTGCTGTAAGAAGCTTCAAATCATTCTCACTGTCAGATAATAATGCAATGTCATCAGCGATATGCTACAATGTTAATTTTGCTTTCAGTTGTGCTCCAATTTGTAGTAGCTTTACTTTTGGATTATTCTATTGATTACTATGTTAAAAAGAACTGGTGAGAGTGAATCCCCTTGTTTGACTCCAGTTTTAACCTCAAAGTCTTCAGAAAGTTTGCTAGCTACTTTTATTTTGTATTTTGAGTTTAAAGTGCAAGATTTTATTAAATTTATCAATTTGTTAGGGATGCCAATCTGCCTCATGCACTTCCATAAATATTCCCTGTTGATACTGTCAGAAGCTTTTTAAAATCAATGAAAAGCATATGTACATTTTGATTGAATTCATATTTCTTTTCACCCCAACATCCTTAGGACATATATATTGTCAATAGTCGATCTGTTAGGTCTAAATCCACATTGGGCCATCATCTAGGGAGTCTTCAACGTAAGGGCTTATCCTTGCTAACAGTATATTTGTCAGAATTTTATATGTTGTGTTTAGTACGCAATTCCTCTGTAGTTTGAACAATTTGTTGGGTCCCCCCTTCTTGTATATAGGGCACACAACTACTTCTTTCCAATCATGTGGGACCTGTTCCTGCTTCCAGATGTTGGTGATGATTTTGTGTAAGCAGTTTACAAAAGGAAATTTACTGAGCTTCCATATATCTGTGTCTATACCATCACTTCCAGGAGCTTTATGTCTCTTCAGCTTCTTGATGCTTTCTTTAATTTCTGCTAAGCTGGGCTCTTCGTCCGATGGGTCAGCAGTAAGATATTCATTGTCATCTTCCTGAGAGACGCTTATAGTTGGAGCATTTAGTAACTCATTAAAATATTCCTTCCATCTGTTAGCAATGTCACTTCTTTCTGTTAGCAAGGAGCCATCTGGTCTGTTATGAACTGTCCATAATTTTTTATATTCCCACTTTTAAACATATTTATGCTCTTGAAAAATCCTCTGGAGTCTGTGGTACGGTCATTCTCAGCTCTTTTTAATTTGTAATTCATAAAATCCCTTTTCTTTTTCCTAATGAGTTTCCTGGCAAGTTTCTGTTTCTCTTCAAAAATAAGTTTGTTTTGTGTTATTGGTTTTTGTAGGAATTTTTCCCTTGCTAATTTTCTATCTTCGATAGCGTTCGAGCACTCGGCATCAAACCAGGGGTTTCTTAGTTGTAGTAAAATGTCCCAAAACTGAGGTAGTTGCTCGTGTGATATTTTCTTTCAGAGCGTTCCAGGCTTGATTAGTATCATCATTGTTAATTTTACCTTTCCACTTCAGGTTTGTGTGTTTCTAATTCTCTAATGTACTGGTTGAGAATGTTTGGGTTTTTCAGTTTCATTGTATTAAACCTAGAACACCGTTTAATTTAGACCATTTATGTCTTGAGAGTGAGATCTTGAACTTGCTTTTTACAAGAAAGTGATCCGAATCACAGTCTGCTCCCTTTGACTTCTGATATCATGTATGCATTTATGATGTTGTTTTTCGATTAATACATGATCAATTTGATTTTTTGTGATGCCATCTCTTGAAGCCCATGTTTGTTTATGTATATCTTTATGTGCAAAATATGTACTTTTGATCAACATGTTTTTGGAAGTGGCAAAGCTAATAAGTTTTGTTCCGTTTTCATTACTCTGCTGATGTTGACTATGAGGGTCCAATTGTAGGTTTATAATGATTTTCATGTCCTAACTTGGCATTGAAATCTCCTAGAATTATTTTAATTGAATTTTTCGCAGAATGTATCATATACCTGTTCCAATTTGTTGTAAAATTCTTCTTTAATATTGTCCTCTTTATCCTCTGTTGGAGCATGGCAATTTATAACATTTAAAGTCTATATTTGCATTGAATCGTAATGTGAGATATCCTTTCATTCACTGCCTCAAATTTTCCTAATAAAAG